>NW_019264969.1:0-11526 GCF_002742605.1 Olea europaea var. sylvestris
ATGAAAAGTGGTTTTTGATTTCATGATAAGTTCGGGTTTGTTCGTCTTTGGTGAATTGCTAGTCTAATTCGATTTGAATCGAGCCAAAGAAAAGTGCTTTTTGATTTCATGATGACTTCGGGTTTTTTCGGTTCAGGCGAATTGCTAGTCTAACTCGATTGGAATCGAGTTTTAGATTTCATGATAACTTCGGGTTTGTTCGTTTTTGGTGAATTGCTAGTATAATTCGATTGGAATCGAGCCAAAGAAAAGTGCTTTTTGATTTCATGATAACTTCGGATTTTTTCGTTTCAGGGGAATTGCTTGTCTAAATCGATTGGAATTGAGCCAATGAAAAGTGGCTTTTATTTCATGATAACTACCGGTTTGTTCATTTTTGGCGAGTTTCTAGTCTAGTTCGACTGGAATCGAGCCAATGAAAAGTGGTTTTTGATTTCATGATAACTTAGGGTTTGTTCGCCTTTGGCGAATTGCTAGTCTAATTCGATTGGAATCGAGCTATTGAAAAGTGGTGTTTGATTTCATGATAACTTAGGGCATGTTTGCTTTTGAAAATTGCTTGTGTAATTTGATAGGAATCGAGCCAATGAAAAGTGGTTTTTGATTTCATGATAAGTTCGGGTTTGTTCATTTTTGGTGAATTGCTAGTCTAATTCGATTGGAATCGAGCCAAAGAAAAGTGCTTTTTGATTTCATGATGACTTCGGGTATTTTCGGTTTAGGCGAATTGCTAGTCTAATTCGATTGGAATCGAGCCAATAAAAAGTTGGTTTTGATCTCATGATAACTTCGGGTTTGTTCATTTTTGGCGAATTGCGAGTCTAATTCGATTGCAATCGAGCCAACAAAAAGTGGTTCATGAATCGCATGTCTAATTCGATTGGAATCGAGCCTATGAAAAGTGGTTTTTGATTTCATGATAACTTCTAGTTTGTTCATTTTTGGCAAACTGCTAGTCTAATTTGATTGGAATCGAGCTAGTGAAATATGGTTTTCTATTTCATGAATACTTTGGGGTTAATCATTTTCGGCAAATTCCTAGTCTAATTCGATTGGAATCGAGCCAATGAAAAGTGGTTATTGATTTCATGATAACTTCGGGTCTGTTCGTTTTTGGCGAATTGCTAGTCTAATTCGATTGGAATCGAGCCAATAAAATGTTGTTTTTGATCTCATGATAACTTCGAGTTTGTTCATTTTTGGCGAATTGCTAGTCTAATTCGTTTGGAATCGAGCCAACAAAAAGTGGTTTTTGATTTCATGACATCTTCCGGTTTGTTCGTTTTTGGAGAATTGCATGTCTAATTCGATTGGAATCGAGCCAATGATAAGTTGTTTTTGATCTCATGATAACTTCGGGTTTGTTCATTTTTAGCGGATTGCTAGTCTAATTGGATTGGAATCGAGCCAAAGAAAAGTGGTTTTTGATATCATGATAACGTCGGGTTTGTTCGTTTTCGAGAAATTGCATGTCTAATTCGATTGGAATCGAGCCAATGAAAAGTGGTTTTTGATTTCATGATAACTTCAGGTTTGTTCGTTTTTGGTGAATTGCTAGTCTAATTCGATTGGAATCGAGCCAATGAAAAGTCACTTTTTATTTCATGATAACTGCGGGTTTGTTCGTTTTTGGTGAGTTTCTAGTCTAGCTCGATTGGAATCGAGCCAATGAAAAGTGATTTTTGATTTCATGATAACATAGGGTTTGTTAGCCTTTGGCAAATATCTAGTCTAATTCGACTGAAATCGAGCTAATTAAAAGTGGTTTTTGATTTCATGATAACTTAGGTTATGTTTGTTTTTGGAAAATTGCTTGTCTAATTCGATTGGAATCGAGCTAGTGAAAAGTGGTTTTTGGTTTCATCATAACTTCGGGTTTGTTCATTTTTGGTGAATTGCTAGTCTAATTCGATTGGAATCGAGCCAACGAAAAGTGCTTTTTGATTTCATGATAACTTCGGCTTTTTTCGTTTCAGGCGAATTGCCTGTCTAATTCGATTTGAATCGAGCCAATGAAAAGTGGCCTTTTATTTCATGATAACTGCGGGTTTGTTCGTTTTTGGCGAGTTTCTAGTCTACTTCGACTGAAGTCGAGCCTATGAAAAGTGGTTTTTGATTTCATGATAACATAGGGTTTCTTCGCCTTTGGCGAATTGCTAGTCTAATTTGACTGGAATAGAGCTATTGAAAAGTTGTTTTTGATTTCATGATAACTTAGGGAATGTTTGCTTTTGGAAAATTGCTTGTCTACTTCGATAGGAATCGAGCCAATGAAAAGTGATTTTTGATTTCATGATAAGTTCGGGTTTGGTCGTTGTTGGTGAATTGCTAGTCTAATTCGATTTGAATCGAGCCAAAGAAAAGTGCTTTTTGATTTCATGATGACTTCGGGTTTTTTTGGTTCAGGTGAATTGCTAGTCTAATTCGATTGGAATCGAGTTTTTGATTTCATGATAACTTCGGGTTTGTTCGTTTTTGGTGAATTGCTAGTCTAATTCGATTGGAATCGAGCCAAAGAAAAGTGCTTTTTGATTTCATGATAACTTCGGATTTTTTCGTTTCAAGGGAATTGCTTGTCTAATTCGATTGGAACTGATCCAATGAAAAGTCGCTTTTATTTCATGATAACTACCGGTTTGTTCATTTTTGGCGAGTTTCTAGTCTAGTTCGACTGGAATCGAGCCAATGAAAAGTGGTTTTTGATTTCATGATAACATAGGGTTTGTTCGCCTTTGACGAATTGCTAGTCTAATTCGATTGGAATCGAGCTATTGAAAAGTGGTTTTTGATTTCATGTTAACTTAGGGCATGTTTGCCTTTTGAAAATTGCTTGTCTAATTCGATAGGAATCGAGCTAATGAAAAGTGGTTTTTGATTTCATGATAAGTTCGGGTTTGTTCGTTTTTGGTGAATTGCTAGTCTAATTCGATTGGAATCGAGCCAAAGAAAAGTGCTTTTTGATTTCATGATGACTTCGGGTTTTTTCGGTTCAGGCGAATTGCTAGTCTAATTCGATTGGAATCGAGCCAATAAAAAGTTGGTTTTGATCTCATGATAACTTCGGGTTTGTTCATTTTTGACGAATTGCGAGTCTAATTCGATTGGAATCGAGCCAACTCAAAGTCGTTCATTATTTCATGATAACTTCGGGTTTGTTCATTTTCGATGAATTACATGTCTAATTCGATTGCAATCGAGCCAACGAAAAGTGGTTTTTGATTTCATGATAACTTCGTGTTTGTTCATTTTTGGGGAATCGTATGTCTAATTCGATTGGAATTGAGCCAATGAAAAGTGGTCTTTGATTTCATGATAACTTTAGGTTTGTTCGTTTTTGGCAAACTGCTAGTCTAATTTGATTGGAATCGAGCGAGTGAAATGTGGTTTTTTGATCTCATGATAACTTCCCGTTTGTTCATTTTTGGCGAATTGCTAGTCTAATTTGATTGGAATCGAGCCAAAGAAAAGTGGTTTTTGATATCATGATAACATCAGGTTTGATCGTTTTCAGGGAATTGCATGTCTAATTCGATTGGAATCGAGCCAATGAAAAGTGGTTTTTGATTTCATGATAATTTCAGGTTTGTTCATTTTTGGTGAATTGCTAGTCTAATTCGATTGGAATCGAGCCAATGAAAAGTCACTTTTTATTTCATGATAACTGCGGGTTTGTTCATTTTTGGTGAGTTTCTAGTCTATCTTGATTGGAATCAAGCCAATGAAAAGTGGTTTTTGATTTCATGGTAACTTCAGGTTTGTTCATTTTTGGTGAATTGCTAGTCTAATTCGATTGGAATCGAGCCAATGAAAAGTCACTTTTTATTTCATGATAACTGCGGGTTTGTTCGTTTTTGGTGAGTTTCTAGTCTAGCTCGATTGGAATCGAGCCAATGAAAAGTGATTTTTGATTTCATGATAACATAGTGTTTGTTAGCCTTTGGCGAATATCTAGTCTAATTCGACTGGAATCGAGCTAATTAAAAGTTGTTTTTGATTTCATGATAACTTAGGTTATGTTTGTTTTCGGAAAATTGCTTGTCTAATTCGATTGGAATCGAGCTAGTGAAAAGTGGTTTTTGATTTCATGATAACTTCGGCTTTGTTCATTTTTGGTGAATTGCTAGTCTAATTCGATTGGAATCGAGCCAAAGAAAAGTGCTTTTTGATTTCATGATAACTTTGGATTTTTTCGTTTCAGGCGAATTGCCTATTTAACTCGATTGGAATCGAGCCAATGAAAAGTGGCCTTTTATTTCATGATAACTGCGGGTTTGTTCAGTTTTGGCAAGTTTCTAGTCTAGTTCGATTGGAATCGAGCCAATGAAAAGTGGTTTTTGATTTCATGAAAACATAGGGTTTCGTCGCCTTTGGCGAATTGCTAGTCTAATTCGCCTGGAATCGAGCTATTGAAAAGTGGTTTTTGATTTCATGATAACTTGGGGCATGTTTGCTTTTGGAAAATTACTTGTCTAATTCGATAGGAATCGAGCCAATGAAAAGTGGTTTCTGATTTCATGACAAGTTCGGGTTTGTTCATTTTTGGTGAATTGCTAGTCAAATTCGATTGGAATCGAGCCAACGAAAAGTGGTTTTTGATTTCATGATAACATAGGGCTTCGTCGCCTTTGGCGAATTGCTAGTCTAATTTGCCTGGAATCGAGCCAACGAAAACTGGCTTTTGATTTCATGATAACTTCAGATTTTTTCGTTTCAGGCGAATTGCCTGTTTAACTCGATTGGAATCGAGCCAATGAAAAGTGGCCTTTTATTTCATGATAACTGCGGGTTTGTTCGTTTTTGGTGAGTTTCTAGTCTAGCTCGATTGGAATCGAGCCAATGAAAAGTGGCCTTTTATTTCATGATAACTGCGGGTTTGTTCGTTTTTGGTGAGTTTCTAGTCTAGCTCGATTGGAATCGAGCCAATGAAAAGTGGCCTTTTATTTCATGATAACTGCGGGTTTGTTCGTTTTTGGTGAGTTTCTAGTCTAGCTCGATTGGAATCGAGCCAATGAAAAGTGGCCTTTTATTTCATGATAACTGCGGGTTTGTTCGTTTTTGGTGAGTTTCTAGTCTAGCTCGATTGGAATCGAGCCAATGAAAAGTGGCCTTTTATTTCATGATAACTGCGGGTTTGTTCGTTTTTGGTGAGTTTCTAGTCTAGCTCGATTGGAATCGAGCCAATGAAAAGTGGCCTTTTATTTCATGATAACTGCGGGTTTGTTCGTTTTTGGTGAGTTTCTAGTCTAGCTCGATTGGAATCGAGCCAATGAAAAGTGGCCTTTTATTTCATGATAACTGCGGGTTTGTTCGTTTTTGGTGAGTTTCTAGTCTAGCTCGATTGGAATCGAGCCAATGAAAAGTGGCCTTTTATTTCATGATAACTGCGGGTTTGTTCGTTTTTGGTGAGTTTCTAGTCTAGCTCGATTGGAATCGAGCCAATGAAAAGTGGCCTTTTATTTCATGATAACTGCGGGTTTGTTCGTTTTTGGTGAGTTTCTAGTCTAGCTCGATTGGAATCGAGCCAATGAAAAGTGGCCTTTTATTTCATGATAACTGCGGGTTTGTTCGTTTTTGGTGAGTTTCTAGTCTAGCTCGATTGGAATCGAGCCAATGAAAAGTGGTTTTTGATTTCATGATAACATAGGGCTTCGTCGCCTTTGGCGAATTGCTAGTCTAATTTGCCTGGAATCGAGCTAATGAAAAGTGATTTTTGATTTCATGATAACTTGGGGCACGTTTCCTTTCTAGTCTATCTCGATTGGAATCGAGCCAATGAAAAGTGGTTTTTGATTTCATGATAACTTCAAGTTTGTTCATTTTTGGCGGACTTCTAGTCTAATTTGATTGGAATCGAGCCAGTGAAATGTGGTTTTTGATTTCATGAAAACTTCGGGGTTAATCGTTTTCGACAAATTGCTAGTCTAATTCAATTGGAATCGAGCCAATGAATAGTGGTTTTTGATTTCATGATAACTTCGGGTTTGTTCATTTTTGGCGAATTGCTCGTCTAATTCGATTGAAATCGAGCCAATAAAAAGTTGTTTTTGATCTCATGATAACTTCGGATTTTTTCTTTTTTGGCGAATCGCTAGTCTAATTCGATTGGAATCGAGCCAATGAAAAGTGGTTTTCGATTTCATGATAACTTCGGGTTTGATCATTTTCAGTAAATTGCTAGTCAAATTCGATTGAAATCGAGCCAATAAAAAGTTGTTTTTGATCTCATGATAACTTCGGATTTTTTCTTTTTTGGCGAATCGCTAGTCTAATTCGATTGGAATCGAGCCAATGAAAAGTGGTTTTTGATTTCATGATAACTTCGGGTTTGTTCATTTTTGGCGAATTGCTCGTCTAATTCGATTGGAATCGAGCCAACGAAAAGTGATTTTTGATTTCATGATAATTTCGGGTTTGTTCGTTTTTGGTAAATTGCTAGTCAAATTCGATTGAAATCGAGCCAATAAAAAGTTGTTTTTGATCTCATGATAACTTCGGATTTTTTCTTTTTTGGCGAATCGCTAGTCTAATTCGATTGGAATCGAGCCAACGAAAAGTGATTTTTGATTTCCTGATAATTTCGGGTTTGTTCGTTTTCAGGGAATTGCTTGTCTATTTGAATCGAGCCAATGAAAAGTGGCTTTTGATTTCATGAAAACTTCGGGGTTGTTCGTTTTTGGTGCATTGCTAGTCTAATTCGATTGGAATCGAGCCAAAGAACACTGCTTTTTGATTTCATGATAACTTCGGGTTCCTTCGCTTCAGGCAAATTGCTTGTCTAATTCGATTGGAATCGATCCAATGAAAAGTGGCTTTTTATTTCACGATAACTGCGGGTTTGATCGTTTTGGGCAAGTTTCTATTCTAACTCGATTGGAATCGAGCCAATGAAAAGTGATTTTTGATTTCATAATAACATTGGTTTTGTTCATTTTTCACGAATTGCTTATCTAATTCGATTGGAATCGAGCTAATGAAAATTGGTTTTTGATTTCATGATAACTTAGGGTATGTTTGTTTTTGGAAAATTGCTTGTCTAATTCGATTGGAATCGGGCTAATGAAAAGTGGTTTTTGATTTCATGATAACATCGTGTTTGTACATTTTTCACGAATTGCTAGTCAAATTCGATTGGAATCAAGCCAATGAAAAGTCATTTTTGATTTCATGATAACTTCGGGTCTGTTCGTTTTTGGCGAATTGCTAGTCTAATTTGATTGGAATCGAGCCAATAAAAAGTTTTTTTGATCTCATGATAACTTCGGGTTCGTTCATTTTTGGCAAATTGCTAGTCTAATTCGGTTGGAATCGAACCAATGAAAAGTGGTTTTTGATTTCTTGATAACTTCGAGTTTGTTCGTTTTCGGTGAATTACTTGTCTAATTCGATTCGAATCGCGGCAATGAAAAGTTTCTTTCTATTTCATGATAACTGCAGGTTTGTTCTTTTTTCGCGAGTTGCTAGACTAATTCGATAGGAATCGAGCCAATGAAAAGTGATTTTTGATTTCATGATAACATAGGGTTTGTTTGCCTTCGACGAATTGCCAGTCTAATTCGATTGGAATCGAGCTAATGAAAAGTAGCTTTTGATTTCATCATAACTCCGACTTTGTTCATTTTTGGCGAATTGCTTGTCTAATTCGATCGGAATCGAACCAACGAAGAATGGTTTTTGATTTCAAGATAACTTCGGGTTTGTTCGTTATTGGCGAATTGCTAGTCCGATTCGATTGGAATCGAGCTAATGAAAAGTAGCTTTTGATTTCATCATAACTCCGACTTTGTTCATTTTTGGCGAATTGCTTGTCTAATTCGATCGGAATCGAACCAACGAAGAATGGTTTTTGATTTCAAGATAACTTCGGGTTTGTTCGTTATTGGCGAATTGCTAGTCCGATTCGATTGGAATCGAGCTAATGAAAAGTAGCTTTTGATTTCATCATAACTCCGACTTTGTTCATTTTTGGCGAATTGCTTGTCTAATTCGATCGGAATCGAACCAACGAAGAATGGTTTTTGATTTCAAGATAACTTCGGGTTTGTTCGTTATTGGCGAATTGCTAGTCCGATTCGATTGGAATCGAGCTAATGAAAAGTAGCTTTTGATTTCATCATAACTCCGACTTTGTTCATTTTTGGCGAATTGCTTGTCTAATTCGATCGGAATCGAACCAACGAAGAATGGTTTTTGATTTCAAGATAACTTCGGGTTTGTTCGTTATTGGCGAATTGCTAGTCCGATTCGATTGGAATCGAGCCTCTAAAAAGTGGTTTTTGATTTCAAGATAACTTCAGGTTTGTTCGTTATTGGCGAATTGCTAGTCTGATTCGATTGGAATCGAGCTAATGAAAAGTAGCTTTTGATTTCATCATAACTCCGACTTTGTTCATTTTTGGTGAATTGCTTGTCTAATTCGATCGGAATCGAACCAACGAAGAATGGTTTTTGATTTCATGATAACTTCGGGTTTGTTCATTTTCGGAGAATTGCTTATGCAATTCGATTGGAATCAAGCCAATGAAATGTCGTTTTTGATTTCATGACATCTTCTGGTTTTCTCATTTTTGGCAAATCTCTAGTCTAATTCAAATGGAATCAGCAGTGAAAGGTGGTTTTTAATTTCATGATAACTTCGGGTCGGTTCGTTTTTAGGGAATTGCTAGTCTTATTCGATTGGAATCGAGCTAGTGAAATGTGGCTTTTGATTACATGATAAATTCGGTTTTGTTCATTTTTTGCGAAATGACAGTCTAATTCGATTGGAATCGAGCCAATGCAAAGTGGTTTTTGATTTCATGATAACTTTGGGTTTCTTCATTTTGTCGAATTGGTATTCTAAACGTCGGGTTTGTTCATTTTTGGCGAATTGCTAGCCAAATTCGACTGGAATCGAGCCAATGAAAAGAGGTTCTTTATTTCATGATAACTTTGGTTTGATTGTTTTCGGCAAATTACTATTCTAATTCGATTGGAATCGAGCTAATGAAAAGTGGTTTTTATTTCATGATAACCTCGGGTTTGTTGGTTTTTGGCGAATTACAAGTCTAATTCGATTATAATCGAGCCAATGAAATGTGGTTTTTGATTTCATGATAAGTTCGGATTTGTTCGTTTTTGGCGAATTGCTAGTCCAATTCAATTTGAATCGAGCTAATGAAAAGTGGCTTTTGATTTCAAGATAACTTCGGCTTCGTTAATTTATGTCGAATTTCAAGTCTAAGTCGACTGGAATCGAGCCAATGAAAACTTGTTTTTGATTTCACGATAACTTCGGGTCTGATCATTTTTGGCAAACTGCTAGTCTAATTCGACTGGAATCGAGCCAATGAAAAGTGTTTTTTGATTTCATGATAACTTCGGGTTTGTTCATTTTTGGGGAATTGCTAGTCTAATTCGATTGGAATCGAGCCAATAAAAAGTGGTATTTGATTTCATGATAACTTCGGGGTTTGTTCATTTTTGGCGAGTTGCTAGTCTAATTCGATTGGAATCGAGCCAATGTAAAGTGGTTATTGATTTCATGATAACTTTGGGTTTCTTCATTTTTGTCGAATTCCTAGTCTAATTCGATTGGAATCGAGCCAATGAAAAGTGGTTTTTGATTTCATGATAACATAGGGTTTGTTTGCCTTTGGCGAATTGCTAGTCTAATTCAATTGGAATCGAGCCAGTGAAATGTGGTTTTTGATTTCATGAAAACTTCGGGGTTAATCGTTTTCAGCAAATTGCTAGTCTAATTTGATTGGAATCGAGCCAATCAAAAGTTGTTTTTGATCTCATGACAACTTCGGGTTTGTTCGTTTTTGGCGAATTGCTAGTCTAATTCGATTGAAATCAAGCTAACAAAAAGTGGTTTTTGATTTCATGATAACTTCGGGTTTGTTCGTTTTCGGGGAATTGCTTGTCTAATTCGATTGGAATCCAGCCAATAAAAGTGGTTTTTGATTTCATGATAACTTCGGGTTTGTTCGTTTTTGGCGGATTGCTAGTCTAATTCAATTGGAATCGAGCCAATGAAAAGTGGTTTTTTATTTCATGATAACTTTGATTCGATCGTTTTCTGCAAATTGCATGTCTAATTCGATTGGAATCGAGCCAATGGAAAGTGGTTTTTATTTCATGATAACTGCGGGTTTGTTAATTTTTAGAGAATTGCTAGTCTAATTCGACTGGAATCGAGCCAATGAAAAGTGGTTATTGGTTTCATGATGACATAGGGTTTGTTTGCCTTTGGCAAATTGCTAGTCTAATTCTACTGGAATCGAGCTAATTAGAAGTAGTTTTTGATTTTATGATAACTGAGGGTATGTTTGTTTTTGGAAAATTACTTGTCTATTTCGATTGGAATCGAGCCAATGAAAAGTGATTTTTGATTTCCTGATAACATCGGGTTTGTATGTTTTTCACGAATTGCTAGTCTAATTCGATTGGAATCGAGCCAATGAAAAGTGATTTTTGATTTCATGACAACTTCGGATCTGTTTGTTTTTGACGAATTGCTAGTCTAATTCGATTGGAATCGAACCAATGAAAAGTTGTTTTTGATCTCATGATAATTTCGGGTTTGTTCGTTTTTGGCGAACTGCTAGTCTAATTCGATTGGAATTGAGCCAATGAAAAGTGGTTTTTGATTTCATGATTACTTCGGGTTTGTTCGTTTTCGATGAATTACTTGTCAATTTTAATTGGAATCTAGCCAATGAAAAGTTGTTTTTGATTTCATGATATCTTCTGGTTTCCACGTTTTAGGCGAATTTCTAGTCTAATTCGATTGGAATCAGCCAGTGAAAGGTGGGTTTTGATTTCATGACACCTTTGGGCCTGTTCGTTTTTAGGGAATTGCTAATCTAATTCGATTGGAATCGAGCCAGTGAAATGTGGCTTTTGATTACATGATAAATTCAGTTTTGTCCTTTTTTGCGAAATGCCAGTCTAATTCGATTGGAATCGAGCCAATGTAAAGTGGTTTTTAATTTCTTGGTAACTTCGGGTTTCTTCATTTTGTCGAATTGCTATTCTAAACATCGAGTTTGTTCATTTTTGGCGAATTCCTTGTCTAATTCGATTGGAATCGAGCCAATGAAAAGAGGTTCTTTTTTCATGATAACTTTGGTTTGATCGTTTTCGGTAAATTGCTATTCTAATTCGATTGGAATTGAGTAAATGAAAAGTGGTTTTTATTTCATGATAACCTCGGATTTGTTCATTTTTGGTGGATTACAAGTCTAATTCAATTAGAATCGAGCCAATGAAATGTGGTTTTTGATTTTATGATAACTTCGGATTTGTTCATTTTTGGCGAATTGCTAGTGCAATTCAATTTGAATCGAGCTAATGAAAAGTGGCTTTCGATTTCATTATAACTTCCGCGTCATTAATTTATGGCGAATTTCAAGTCTAAGTCGATTGGAATCGAGCCAATTAAAACTTGTTTTTGATTTCACAATAACTTCGGGTCTAATCATTTTCGGCAAATTGCTAGTCTAATTCGATTCGAATCGGGCCAACGAAAAGTGCTTTTTGATT
>NW_019264970.1:0-2886 GCF_002742605.1 Olea europaea var. sylvestris
TTTTTTTTTTTAAGAAAATCCTATTTTAAGAAATTCTTATTTTATAAAATTTCTATAAATATGTAAAACAATTCCTTATTTAACCTTTTGCTCATTTAATAGAGTTTATTGAGGCTATAGCATCACGAGGTAAGAAAGCAAATGACAATAGAGAACAACCTCAACAACCTAAACAACCCCAACCTAGTGATGTTGACCCATAGTCTGCTCTACAATTTCTAGCTATGATGAGCACGTTCACCCAAGCGATGGTGCCTCAGCAAAAACCACCACAACAACCAATACAATCACAATCGTCGCCAACTCAGTTGCAGGCACAAGTGTCGACAACTCAGTCGCAGCACCAATGGCGACAAAGGATAACAAGACACCAATGGCGACAGAGGATAACAAGAATACTGCTACGGTTATCGTATAAATTTTCAAGAAATAGCACCCCACAACCTTCGATGGTAGTATCAACCAATTGGAAGTAAAGGATTAGCTGGTTGGAATAGAAAGGATATTTGACCTCATTGACTGTCCGAATAGTAGAAAGGTTATCTATGTAACATTTATGCTTAAGAAAGGTGCTATGCATTGGTAGGACTCAATCTCAAGGTCAAAAGCGGACATATCTAAACATGGAATGAATTCAAGGAACATTTCCTGACGAAGTGCTATCCCACAAGTATCTGCAATCAAAAGGAGAGAAAGTTCCTTAATTCAGTTCAGGGTTCGATTTCCTTAACTAAGTATGAGATGAAATTTGAGAAGTTATCACATTATGCTCCTAACCTACTGGACACAGAGGAGAAAAGGGCCAGAATTTTGAAAAAGGGCTTAGAGATGATATAAGGTAAGCTTTGGTAGTGCTTCAACTAAGAACCTACCATGAAGTGTTAGCTAAGGCACGGTTGGCAGATTTCAAGCATCGCACTAGTGGGGAGAACAAGTAGCATATACATATAGAAAACTGCAAGTGGGAGGATTACAAGGGAAAATTGAGCAGAACTTCGTATAGAAATATAAAGGAAACTTAAATGCAAACAATTATCAGTATTATCCAGTTTACGGCAAGTGCCAAAAGTAAAAAAGTGTATGCTTCAATTTTGATGAAGCGGACCATATGGTAAAAACATGCCCTAGGGGATAGAAGCAACAACAACAGAAGCCTGGAAATCTCCCTAGAGGCCATGCTAGGAGGGTATATGCACCTACACAGCAAGAAGAGGACAAGGACACAACGTCATAATGGATAACATCCTTTTATCTCGAAACCCTGTCATACTTTAATTGATTTTGGCTCTATTTATTCTTTTATATATCCAAAGTTTGTAAGTAAACTCAATACACCTAGTGATCATCCAAGTATTGCATTAGTAGTTGCTATGCCCACGAGAGAAATGTTAGGTACAGACACTAAAGTAAGGACAACTAAGGTAGAGATTTATGATAAATCTTTAGAAGCGAACTTGTATGTCTATGTTTTGAACGAGAAGTGGATTTCAAGCATCCTGGAAAAATGGAACATCTTCTTTTAGTAACTAAGACAAAAACTTACCCCGAATCATTTCGACATTGAAGGCTAAGAAACATCTGAAATCAGAAGGTTGTAGTGGATTTTTTATGTTAATAGTAGCTAAAGAAGATGAAAAACTAAAAGTGAGTAATGTTAAGGTGGTATGAGAGTTCCGAAGGTATTTCCTGATGATTTGAATGAAATGCCATTGGAACAGAAAGTGGAGTTCACGATTGATGTAGTTCTCAAATTTCGCGCCCATTTCTAAAATTATTTACAAGATGGCATCAAAGGAGTTATAGGAATTGAAGGCCCAGATGGAGAAATTTTTGGGAAAATGATTCATTCAACCTAGCATTTTACTCTGGGGAGCACCAGTATTGTTTGTCAAGAAGGATAGGATATGTATCGACTACTGAGAATTGAATATAATCACCATAAAAATAAGTATCTCCTGCCCAAAATCAAAGACTTGTTCGATCAACTATAAGTGGCGGAGTATTTTCAAAGATCAACTTGAGGTCGAGATATCACTAGTTGAGGATCAAATCTAGCGATGTCTTTGAGATGGCCTTTAGAACTCGTTATGGTACTACGAGTTTTTAGTTATGCCTTTTGGCTTAACAAATCGTTCTGGAGTTTTCGTGGACTTTGATGAATTACGTTTTTCATGAATACTTGGACCAATTTGTCATTTTATTCAATAATGACATCTTGATCCACTCTCAAAGTGAAGAAGAGCACGAAAAAGATTTAAAAATTGTGTTAGGGATCCCGAAGAAAGAAATACTTTTTGCAAAATTTAGGAACTATGAATTTGGTTAGAACAAGTGGTCTTTCTTGGTAATATGGTCACAACACATAGAATAGAGGTGGCCCCAATAAAGTAGAATTAATATTGAATTGGTCAAGGCTAATAAATGTGGGACAGATTTGTAGTTTGTTGGGTTCAGCAAGATGCTTCAGAAAGTTTATTAAGGAATTGGTGTGCTGTCTTAGGCAACCAAAAATAAAACCTATACTGCTAAAAACATATGTGGTAGTGAAGCTTCGTAAAAAGATCGAAAATGTTATAAGCATAGTATGGTTATGACTCATATAATGATTTTCAGCCTCAAGCTACAATATGAACAAAAAAGAAAACCATCTTCTACAACACATTCAGAAGAATTAACAGAAGCTCATATAAATAGCGAAAAAAAATATGGAACCTCCATATGCAGGAAGCCAAGAGAGAGTTTCGTTGACTCAACACATGAGCTACTCTATTAGAAACATCTGACTTGTGACAAATCATAAATGTAAATGTTGTAAATAAGCCGACCATGCAGCATGTCTAGCAGATAAGGAGTCCTAACTGGCTAAATCCTCTAGTGCCTATTGGT
>NW_019264970.1:10269-11525 GCF_002742605.1 Olea europaea var. sylvestris
CCTTTTTTTTTTTTTTTTTTTTTTTTTTTTTTTTTTTTTTTTTTTTTTTTGGCAATAGCTACATACCATGACTATGAATTATGGCAAAAGAATGTTAAAATTGTATTCCTTGACAGGAACTTGTAAGAGAAAATGTATATGACAAGACTCGAAATTTTTGAATCCAAATATGTTTACAAGGTATGCAAGTTTGATTAATTCTTATATGGATTGAATTAAGCCTCTTGGTGCTGAAATCTTCGATTTGATGAAAAGGTCAAAAGGTTTGATTTTATCAACAACGAAGAAGATCCTTGTGTTTGCAAGAAGATAGTGTGAGCATCGTGGTATTCCTAATATTATATGTAGATAACAGATTAACAGGATATGATATCCTTACGTTTCAATAGTTGAAATTATGGTTTTAAAGGATTTCTTTATGAAAGATAAGGAAAAGCAACTTGATCTATAGATGTAGATTTATAAGATTGCTTAACACATCACAATCTACATAAATAAAACGTTGAGAAGATTTTATATGGGGAAAATAAACTGAGAGCTTCATAGATACACTAATGCTACTTCCAGCCAGAATAGAATGGTGGCAAATCTCAATTAAGATATTGTTTACTCTTAATAATTGGGTGGTTAGTTGAAAATGATCGAAATATAAAACAACGGTTGATTCAATAGCAGAAGCCTAATACACTATTGCTTCAGAAGCAGCAAAGAGTTGCTGTGTGAATGTTGCTAAAAGAGGCTATGGCAACATTCTAACAAGTGAATGTTGTTATTGGTTAACTTTATGGAGTTTTAGAAACATTCTTTAAATGAATGTTGCCAATGCCACTTTTTGCAACGTTCAAATGAACATTGCGATAAGTTCAATTTTAGGAACAATAAGGTGAACGTTGCAAAAGTCCCTCTTTTAGAACGTTCATGTGAACGTTACAAAAAGTTCCATTTTAGCAACATCCATTTGAACGTTGTTAAAAGTAAAGCTTAAATTACCCAACCCAAACCAAAAAGAAATACTCATCAAAAGGGGTAGTCTTTAGAATGGCTGGAAAATTGATCATTTTTTCCACAATGGCCTTTTCTGTTGGAAGTACTATTTTGCCCTTACTATAATTATTTGCAAAATGTATCTTATATCTTTAAGGATTTATTAATCGGGACCTATATCTATATTTTTTAATCTTTCAAATACCTTTAAATATTCTTTATATTTCAGTAGTTCTTCAAAGATCATAGGCTGACCTTTCTTGGTTATATAT
>NW_019264971.1:0-612 GCF_002742605.1 Olea europaea var. sylvestris
TTCAAAACTTTTTTTTTGTAAAAAAAAAAAAAAAAAAAGAAAAACCATCAAAGAGGACCTTCTAAATTTGATGCTCTTCAATTCACAACCTTTTGTATCGTGAAAAGGTTAATAATTGCACCTTTATAACTCACCGGAAGAGACAATGTACCAAGCAGAACATGTGTCGTAAAATTGATTCGAAAAGGGTTTTAATCAACAGTAAAAATAATACAAAAGTCTGGGTCAGGTTGTAATCAAGGCTAAAAACAAAAAACGGAACAATAATTTGATTTAATGGGTACTTTTCAATACCTAATTTCTAAACCAGAAGACAGCAGGCAAGCCAAACACCACTTAACACGTACTGCATCGTGTAATATCAGAATTTGGTCATTGCACCGACGCCTTTCAGTTTGTCCCCTTCAATTATATGTGAATTCTGATTGATGATAACAAGTAATACACACGTGGCCGGACGCTAAGATAGACACGACAGGCTTAAGAGTTTTACGAGCAATTTAATCTTTGGATAGTGTTAAGTAGCTCCATAAAATTATATAAAAATCCAATTAAATGCAAAAAAACATATTATCCATTTTAATTAAATTTAAAATTCCTCGTAACTTATTT
>NW_019264972.1:0-1230 GCF_002742605.1 Olea europaea var. sylvestris
TGTGAAGATTCATGTAGAACACCATAAAATCATAAATTTTGATTCAAATCGTGACCTGCAATGGTCAAATATTTTATTTCTTCACTCGTATCATACATACCTCATACTTATTATTTTCATTATTTTCCCAATATCTGATCTTAAGGTTGAGATTATATATTAATCCTTACCTTCTCTAATTTAGATAGATTCTACTTATTGAAAATGAGGATTATTCTTAATTTTTTTATTGCTTCTACCTCTAAGAATCAGCTAGCCTAATAATTGTCAAAAATTTATTTCTCTTAAACAAGTGTTTAGCACTTAATCCAGGCATGTAATGTGTCTTCTATTTCATGTACCTACTTTTTCAAATTGCCTTCCGTCTTCTCTTTCATGCACTTGCATTACGCCTGTTGGAGTTTCTTTTTGGAATATTTAATAAGTGTTCTCATTGGAATATTTTATAGGATGGCTTCACTCATGAATCATGACAGTTTTTTTCCTTTCTATGCTATGATTAGTGCAATGTCCCTTATTAAACACCCGTTTATAAAAATTGGCCTTAATTTATGGTTTTCACCTAATTTTCATCTGTAGGCCTTAGATAATTCACACAAAATTTGGCACACATAGAATCCATATTTGTCTCAATCTCTCCTCAATCACCCTAAACTATCCTAGAATTGGTTTTAAAATGTATATTATAGTGGTTTTTTTCTGGGTGTAACATTTAAGTTCTACTATTTTCAACCTATTCAAAATTTGAATTAAACTATTCTTTCATCAATGTATAACATTAATATAGTGCACAAAATAATGTCAGGTTTTACATGAATAAGGATAAATCAAACTTAACACATGATTCTAAATATATGCATCATAATAGGCAAGATTATCTAACCACACAATAAAATTGAAAAGAACATATTTTTCTGCTATTTTCATTTTTTTAAGTAAGACCCGAACAATCACACAAAACAATAAAAATAAAAAGCATACTCGATGTTTATTCGTCCTCAAACTTATAACGAACATTATCCTAAATGTCTAACAATATATCAATAACTATATATATAAAAGGGCACAGAAGGAAACTAAGGACTCCCCTAATATTAGTCTAAAGGTGGTGGCTGGTACTAGATCTAGATTTTCCATGCGGCTAGGCCTTTTCCCTTGTTCGGTGTTGGCTTGTTTGTTCAGGTGTATGTTCCTACAAAATAAAGAAAATTTAATTCTTACTAATATGGA
>NW_019264972.1:10235-11524 GCF_002742605.1 Olea europaea var. sylvestris
CATTATAGTTGACTCGAGGCAAGTTTCGAAAGTTTTTAATTTAGTCCCCACACTCTGTTGAATTTAACTTTCTAAAATTATGAATTTTTTATCAAATGCTCCATTAATACTCCCAATTGATATCTTGCAATCCAGTTAATTTTCAATTGCTTCAAATCAACTCCAATTAAGCTTCAAGTAGCTTCTTTTCACGTAAATTGTATTCACGTTAGGATTTTTCCTACAATCAACATAATTCACATAAATTAACTATACGTACGCTCAATATATATATAAATGAATAAGAATAGAAATATGAATAAGTGCATAAAATATTGTTATCAAATATCCCTAAACTTAAACTCTTGTTCGCCTTGAACAAGACTATCTACTAAATACACAAATAAATGAAGAAAGTTATAAATGCATTAGATAAATTTGTCAAACTCACATCAAGTATTGAAATCGTTCGATACTTTTCAAAAAGTTTATAAATAGTGAAATTAAAACTAATTCTTCAATGCTCGATCGTTTGGTGTGTAGTCAATCTAATAATCATGAGTTTTTAAATTAGTTATTTTTTTATCCTTAACAGCCAAATATTTCCTTTCTCTTATGTGGGATGCACACCCCCAAATTTGTTTTTCAATTACAAATCCAGGATATTTATTCTAAGGTTGATTTCACATCATTTCCCTCTCAAGTTTTGTTGGGTTTCACTAATGAAAATCACTATCTGAATACATGATGATTCTCCTTAATTTTGAATGTCTCAACCTCCAAACTTTACCTTGGATAATAACTCTCAAGACATGGCTTAGCTGGACAGAAACGATGGTTATAGTTGTTTTATCATTGCCTCAACACACTTTGATATGTTTTTCTTCTTTTTTTCCCCTTCTTTATTTTTGTGATATTTTCTTTAATTTTTGAGGGTAGTTTTCACTTTACATTGTCGGCAGCCTTCTTTCTTGATAGATTATCTCGTAAACACTAGTAATGAATGGGGTGAGATTACACAAAATTAGTTTCACATGACAATGTATAGAGGAAATCCCCCCAATGGTCATTGAACTTTGCAGAAAATCCCCTAAGCGGTCACCGAACTTCAATACGTCTCTAAATAGTCATTGAACTTTGTCAAAATCCCCAAAAGGTCATCGAACTTCAAAATATCTCTAAATAGTCACTGAACTTTACTGAAGTCCTCGAGAGAGATCAGTCAACGTGACAAATTGGGACCTCATACATAACCAGTTTAGTGACCTCCCAAAGACTTTTTGTAAAGTTCAGTGACCATTTAGGAATGT
>NW_019264973.1:0-566 GCF_002742605.1 Olea europaea var. sylvestris
TTATAGCAAGTATGACGATAGAGGTCAACACAAGTTTTTATAAGAGTGTGGAATGGTGCCCAATACACCATGCCAAAGACACCCGAGCAGAATAGTGTCTCTGAAAGACATAATCGAACTCTGAAAGGTATGGTCAGGAGTATGATGAGTAGAACAAATTTGTTAGAGTATCTATAGGGTGAAACTTTGAAAACTGCCATGTATATTTTGAACAGAGTTCCAAATAAAGCTGTTGCATAGACACTTTTTGAATTATGGACAGGACGTAAGCCAAGTCTGGCTTATTTTAAAGTTTGAAGATGTCCAGCTGAGGTTATGATTTATAATCCATTTGAGAAGAAATTAGACCCGAAATCAACTCCTGGTTATTTCATTGGGTACCCAGAGAGATCGAAAGGATATAAGTTTTACTGTCCAAGTCGTGGTACTAGAATTGTCGAGTCCATTCCTACTAATTTTCTGGAGAATGATTTTGGAGATGGTAGGTGACACAACTTGTCCCGAATCACCCTAGTGGACTCGAAATGTGACGTGCGCCGATGATAGATGTTGACTAGATGTCAAAT
>NW_019264973.1:10411-11521 GCF_002742605.1 Olea europaea var. sylvestris
TTTAATTTTATAGTTGTTAGATTGTTAGACTACATTCAATTTTATTGAAGCGGTTAAGTATAATAAATTATGATATCGAGTTAAATGAAAGAAAAACTAGTTTTAGTGATTAACAAGACTTTAGAACTCACTTAAACATGAAAAGATTAAGTTTGGACATCACCCATTTAATTATTGAAATTACTTAAAATAGTTAATTATTGGTTTAAAAATTATATTAGAACAGCTTACCAACCTAGTTGATTTTATGAACATAATTCTGTAAGTGAAAAAAACTTGAATATTTTCAAGTATTGATAAATTAATTATACCAATACATACATTATGTGCATTTATATGTTCGATTACATGATTATTTTGAAAATATTCTTTCATTATGATATTTGTGGAATTCAAAGATTAGATGTGAAAATATTTGAAATTTGGAATGTGAGACGTGTGATATTGAGATCCTCCAGAAAAATACCCGTGATTATATACTTCTTTTAGTTCACAGAGAGGTTTTGGTCGTGCTTTACAATTAATTAGCAGAGGTTTTTGAGACTCGCTTTCATTCATGGAGTGGGCTAAAGGCCTGTGGCGAAAGTGTTTGGTCCGAGGGACGGATTTCAAATTTTAGTTAGATGGTACATTTTTGGTGGATCAAATGTGATGTGAAGATATGATGGTATAGATATCAGCTAATGACTATATCATGATTATGAGATGATATTTACAGTGTTATGAGAATGTCTCACTTTTTGGCTATAATTATATGATGTTATCTTGCGAATTATTCAATGATATGAACTCGATTTTTGATAAAAATGTTAAATTGAAACAGTATAATTATTTTCGTACTTTTTCATTCACTGAGCTATCAATTCATATATTTTCGCGTAATTTTTCCTAAGGTAGAAATTGATTCCTTTTAATTGAAAGAGCCTAATGATTTCGAAATAAGAGCCACACGACATGTTGAGTGTTATAACTCATATTGATGAAGTACGAAGTAAATAATTTCGGCACATCTCATTATATTTTACATAGCATTTGATTTTGAAGCATTTTTTGTAGTAACTCATAGTCAGCTTTGATAATAGATTTGACATCTAGTCAGCATCTATCATC
>NW_019264974.1:0-1478 GCF_002742605.1 Olea europaea var. sylvestris
CCAACTGAAGCTCGCATACTTGGGTGGAAATAAATCTTGGCACAAGTGAAGAGCCAAGGACTCTGCTCATCAGTACTAAGTACTAATCCATCTAAAGATGAAAGAATAATACGAGTAGTTCTTGGACGATATTGGGTTTTAAATTGCCAGAACCACAGGATTATACATCAAAAGCGAGTAGCCGGCACCTAAAATCATCTCGGATGAAAAGAATAAAAATTTCTAATCTGATAGCTCAAACAAGCAAGGAGTGCAGACAACCTTACGAAGCTAATCAAAGAATGTGAACTCCAACTAAAATAGAGAATTTAGAAAAACTAAAAGGTCCATGATCAATGAATTAAACTCTACTTCTTCCTTAAAATTGTAAACGACAAATTATTTGAGGTATCATAATGGATAAAAAATACTGAAGATGGTTTTTGTATTCTTCTATAAGTGGAATGAAATTGATCCCCACATACACAGTCCTCAAAAGACAACAGTCTTGTTCCGTTCGTATGGTAGAACTCTTAGCTCACAGTATGACTTTACTGCTTTTGCGAGACACTGCTTCTCAAGGTCCTCAGATTTCTGTACAAAACTCCGCATATTGTCCCTGTGGGAAACTCTCTCGACCTGAAACAAGAAAGATGAAACCCAAGTGAAGTGTTTTAAGGTTATTCCTTTCATATTTAGTAGATAATCAACAAACCACTGGCTGTAACTAATTTCCATTAATATAGCTAGCTTATTATGGAAATATTGTCTAGCTTTCTTTTCATCGCCAAGGTGGTTCTAAATACTATATACATCTATATAGTAACTGCCAGTGTTCACGGTTCAACACACAACTTTTCTAATTCAAACCCAATAGCTTTTGTATTAGTCCCTTGATCATTTGAATTCTTCTTCTTAGGTATGCGAAAGACTGAAAATGTGTGAACAAGTACATTAACCTCTATATACATTATATTGGAGAAGAAGAGATGAAACCTACATATCTATATAAGTCAAATGTTATGAATCTAAAGATCTTGAGAATAATCCACATTGAAATAGTGTACATTCTCATCCTGTTTTTCATAATTATGTTGTGTTGCAAAATAAATAAAGTCAATGAACACAGTAATTTATTGAGCCCATTAATTCCGAGAACCAATATTCATTGCTACCAGTAAATGGTCGTGAAAATTAAAAGAATTATTCAACATTAGAACAAATACCATTTGCTCGATAATTGGCCCAGAATCAAGTTCTTCAGTGACAAAGTGACTTGTTGCACCGATCAGTTTCACTCCATAATCAAAGGCCTGTCAATAGTATATAATGGATAAAATTTGTATTTTAGAATTTTGAACACCAGGAGGAAAAAAGATGTAACTAGTCATATAGAGAACACGGGAAAATTGAACCTGCTTAGATGGATTCCCACCCTTGAAAGAGGGCAACAGGCCATGGTGGATATTTATTATATCCTTCCCATAACTACTTAAGAA
>NW_019264974.1:8431-11517 GCF_002742605.1 Olea europaea var. sylvestris
ATGACTATCGCTAGATAAATTTGGGAGCATCTCACACATATACATTCTGGAACTGGACATGTTACTAGGATTTATGAGACGTGGAAGTATTTGGACTTGAGAAGGGCTCCTCCAGCCTCTTTGAAAATTATAATAAGTTTTTGGTCTTGTGTCACAAAAGAAATGTACATCAACCTCTCTCTCTTGATATGAATGATATGGAAAAACAGCATGAAGACATCAACGTTATTAAATTCCTTATTGGTCTTCCACCTGAGTTTGAAGCAGTCCAAGCACAGATATCGGGTGGAAAGGAGCTTCCTAGTCTTGCATAGACATTCTCTTGTATTAAGCGCTCTACCTTATCAAATAGTACACCCAACAAAGATCGTTCTGATTTTATTAGGGCTAAACAAAACTCCTGAATTGAATCGACAGATCGAATCGAACCGAGCGATTCTTCTTCAATTAAATATCCGAACGGATATCTAAATCGAAACCGATGGGTTTGGTTCGGTTCCACATCAAGAACCGAAAAACCGAATAAGAATCGAATCTCCCCAATTTTTTTAGTTTATTTATTTTAAATAAACTAAATTATTTTATTTTTCTAAATAAATTTGCTAACTAGCTAATTTAGCTTAAACCCAAAAATATGATTTTCCTATTTCTAATTTTCATTTTAAAGCCAACTTCATCAAATTGACCTAAGTTTTATCAAAATCTGTTACTCTATCATAGTACCGTTTCAATCGTTATGGAGAAATTGAATTGAAATTCAACAACGCCTCTCTTAATTATTGTGAGCTCGCTATCTTCCTCTTCCTATAATTTTAACAATAAAGTCTATGAAAACTCAGCAAAGAGGGACGCAAAAGACACATAAGATTGGACTACGTTATTTTGTAAGAACTAAGATTGAACATATTATTAATTAAATTAATGTAGCTTTGTAAATACTAAAAAATTTAATTATAGGCCTATTTGATTCTCATTTTTTCCAAATACATTTTTCTCTCTTCTTTTTAACCACATTATTCATTAAAATAATATTACACGTAAATCAAAAAATTTTCCTTATTTTTAATCCACACATTTTCCATCAATCTACTATTCTAAAATTCATTTTTCCATAAAAATGGGTGTCAAAACACCCTCATAATGCGAAACCTGGGAACCTAACCAAATCAAACCGAACCCGAACGGTTCCATAGTTAAAGTTGGACTCAACAGTTCTACTTACTAAATACCTAAAAATTTTGGATCCGGTTCAGTTCTTGTTAGAATCGAATCGAACCAGACCATGTGTAGCCCTAGCTTTTATTGCTCGGGGTGGCTCATTTAGGGGTGGACGTAATATTCAAAGTGGACTTGGTTTCAGCCCTCAAGGTGGATGAGACACTAGAGGCAATGGTAGTTCGCGAAATCGTGACCCTCGATAATGTACTCACTGTGGTCGTATAGGTCATTCCATTGATTATTATTGGGTCGTACATGGCAAACCATCTGGCTCTGCCAATCAGGTCTCATCCAATGAGGCCTATAACCTCGTATCTGGACCAGTGGCTAACTTTAGTTCAACATCCAAATCAGATTTCTTATCTGTCCCATGAGATGAATATGCTAAGTTTTTAGCTCATAAACATGCCACTTCCAATTCTATGGCCACTCTCACTCAGTCAGGTACCACATCTTCTCACTCTCTATTGTCGTCCTCTTACAATCCATGAATTATAGATTTTTGAGCAACTGAACACGACTGGTTCATCAACTTCTTAATTATCATCCTATTAGCTCTCTGAAATGTGTCTCTTGCTAACGGTTCCCGAACTAGTGCAGCATTCTCGGGCAATGCTCATCTCAGTCCTAATATTGATATGTCGGCTGTTCTTCATGTTCCTGGCTTTCCCTTTAGTTTATTGTCTATTAGTAAAATTACCACAACTCTTTAATGTTCTATAACGTTTTATCCCTCTTTATGTGTTTTCCACGATATTTAGACGAAGAGGATGATTAAATGGTGGTGACTTGTATTACCTAGATCTTTCACCAGTTTCTAATAATCGAGCTCTCCAGTCCTCTATTTTACCCATGCAGTGACATTGTCGCCTTGGTCACCCTTCTCTTTCCACTTTAAAATGTCAAATTGTATGTCTTCGTGATGTGTCCTCCCTTGAAAGTGAAGTTTGTCAGCATAGTAAACATCATCGTATGTCTTTTCCTTTAAGAACTGTTAGTTGAGTTGAAATAGTCCATTCTGATGTATGGGAACCGATAAATATTTCCCCTAATAAATTTCAATATTTTACCACTTTTGTGGAGACTTTTCACGTATGACTTGGTTGTTCTTAATGAAGAATCATTCTAAGTTACTTTTTATCTTTCAAGTTTTCTGTACTTTGATTAAAACTCGTTTTAATCCAAAGATCTGTATTTGCGGTCTGGTAATGCCAAAGAGTATATGTCTACTTTTATCATCTCTCTCTTCCAAATGCATTATTCACCAAACATCTTGCGCATATACTCCACAACAAAATGGAGTTGCAGAACGTAAAAATCGTCATTTCTTAAAAGTTACTCGTGCTCCTCTTTGTCATATGCACGTCCCTAAACGATTTTGGAATGATGTTGTCTTGACTGCATGCTTTAAGCGCATGACATCCTCCGTTTTGAACAGCGCATCTCCATTCTCTCTTTTGTTTTCCTCCTCTCCACAATATTCATTATCTCTCAAGATTTTTGGGTGTGTTATGTCCATCACCTCAGTCTTGGTCATGACAAACCCGACTCTCGCTCTATGAAATGTATTTTCCCTGGTTACTCCTAAACACAAAAGGGATATAGGTGCTACAGTCCTTCTCTGCAACACTATTTCGTAAGTGCTCCACACTCTATTTCTCGAATCATAGTACATCTTCAAAATCCACTCTGAGTCCCCATTAGTTTACCCGTCCCATATCTACCTATTGGTATTCCTCCAGAACTAGACTCAGCTCCGTCTACAGCATCATAGTTGTCGTCCTCTCATAAGGAACCACCACCTCTTTTACAGGTTTATACTCGACGATCTAAGCCACCAACTTCTGTGGCCTCATCCGTTACCTTGC
>NW_019264975.1:0-1626 GCF_002742605.1 Olea europaea var. sylvestris
GTGGCTAGAAAGCAAAATAGATACCATAAAGAGAGCGTAACCTACAACTATTTGTCAGCAGAACACCATTTCTTAACCTTTACACCGTAGTTGAAGATAATTACTGCAATATTGTATGGATAGATATTACAATATAATACAAGTGTGCTATATCTCATCTCACGTGTGTACACAAAATAACAAGTATCCAAACATAGTAAACATTTTAAAGATTATGCATATCTCTCTAAACACATAATCACCTACACGATTTTAGATTGTTGGAAAAATTGGGTGATTTGTGTTTAGATATTAACCAATTAACACAATCAATTTATATATCACAATAAAATAATTCAACAATAATATGAATATACGAGTAGAAGAGTTAGAAATCTACGTCTTGGAAGTCACGTCGAAGATACTATTTAAAGTTGTGTTGCCTCCCCTTCATTCAGACACTTTTCAGCACTAAACAACTCTAAGATAAAATCCATATAACTCACAGTTGGTTCTCCTTCTATGGGTACGATTATAGAGAGATAAGTGAACGAACCCTTATCAAGTTGCCAAAATTATAGAAAATAATAAATAAGTATAGATAATATTATTATAAAATTACCATTTCCATGTTATGTTTAACTCCATGAAAATCACTCTCTTTTATAGGAGAGATTCAATCCCCACATTCATCCAAATAAATAATATTTAAGTATAAGTTACAATCTAAATTATGAGTTTCAAATTTGTATTAAAATTTAAATTACTTTTAATTTTGAAATTTAAAACTTAAGTTACAACAAACAGTTCATCAAGGTTGACATTCCCTTTCGTTGATCATTTGTAATTTATATTATATTGTTGGATAGGAGTTGAATACTGCTCTAAATGAGGTTTCTGAGTAATTTGTCACGTAAACCCGTTGTTTAAAGGACTTTATTTCCTAGAATATTTCCTCTAAATTCATAAAACATGATACAGGAATCAGGTCAGGTTTGTAGGTCCTAGTGGGAATACTTGGTATGCAGACTTCATTTTCTTGGTGATAGCTTATTCTTCCATGATAGATGGACAACTTTCGTTGGAGTTCACTTTCTTGAACGAGTTGATACATTTAAAGGCCGGAGCAGAAATCTAATGTGTACAATTAGCAAAACCCAATGTCTTGTATGAATGTGCAGAGTTGATGATTTAGCTGTCTAAGGTTGGATTATGTTGACTTGTATTACAAATTGACTCTCTCTCTCTCAGTTTTCAAAGTGAAGAGCAAATGAAAATAAAATTGCTATATATAAATAACTACATATTAAAACTTTTTGGGTAAATAAATGAATGGTGTAACTAAGTATATAAGGAAAAAAACTGGAAAAACATCTGCCTTCCAATTAATGACCTTAGTACGTTGTAAACATTAGTAGACTTGCTCAAAAGTATATAACTGCTCTTTGGAGGGAAAATGAGCATTCATATGCTAGCATATTTATAATTTGGACAATCATACCAATGAATTTAAATTCAAGGTTCCAAAATATTTTTTATTTTTTTAATATTATTTAATTATTATAAAACTATAATACATATTCAAACAACTAAATTGTAAATACTATAATCACTTAGGGGGTGTTCTCTTTGTGTTTCAGTTTTGTG
>NW_019264975.1:10153-11515 GCF_002742605.1 Olea europaea var. sylvestris
TAACTTGGACGTAATAAGGGGCTCTTTGATAGCCCTTTATTTTCTAGGGAAAATGGAAAACGAATTTTAACTTCCACTTTTGGTCTGTTTGATTGATAAAATTTTTTAAGGAATTCGTTTCCAACTTTAGTCGTCACGTCAGCATTTTCCATCTTTTTCTTGAATTCGAATAATTTGTTTTCTGGGTTATTGTAGCGATTTTTTTATTCTTTTTTTTGACAACGGAAATAAATTTTAAGAATTAGGATAAAAAAATTATCCATTTAATTGGCAATTTTACATATAAAACAAAGTCAAACGAACACCGAAATATAGATAATTTTCTTCATTTTTTTTATTTTTTAACAATGGAAACAAATTTCATCCACATTACCAATAAATTCTATCCCTTTAATTGACAATTTTCATATAAAATAAAGTCAAATGAACACAAAAAACACTTTCATTTTAACATTTTCCACGTGAAAAATTATACCAATCAAACACAATAATTTACAATTTCCAGAAAATAATTTCTAGGCAATTTAATTCCCTAAAATTTGTTTTCTTTCCATTCAAATTTCATTTTTACAATCAAACGGATTCTAATAATTAAATTTAATTCCCTAAAATTATTTTCTTTTCATTCAAATTTTATTTTTACAATCAAACGTACTCTAATAGCTAACTTCAATACAGAGCTAAGTTCATATTAATGTGTCAGTGTGCGAGTGTTAGCAAAGACGTTACATAAATACGGAAGATGGTATGGTGATTGAGTGTGGTCGTGACTACAGTTTCATATGGTGTGGGGATTTGTGCAATGATGGTGGCGTGGGCTGGCCATTCAAAGTGTTTTAATGAAGGCAAGATGCAGAGGAAAGGGAAAAGTGGCCGACAGTTTTAATTCAGAGGAAATCTTGAAAAATAAAAGCTATATTTTAAAAATCCATTGAAAAATTAAAAGATGATGAGCTGGAGTCAGATCTCACATCGTCAACAATAATATTATTTAACATTAGTGATCGTAGAGCACCAATTTAGATGACTACTAATTTTATAAATTCAATTAAGTCTTCATTTGATTCTTATTATTTACAAAATATATTTCTCTCTCTCTCTCTTTTTTCAATACAATATCATTACGAAAATCCAATTTTTTTCTTTTTTCTTTTTTTTCACTCTCACACTCTTTATTAATCCACTATTTCAGACTATATTTTCAAAAGAAAATGAAGCTTCAACATGAATGAATTGTGCGATCTTTTACTTAAATTAATCTAACATTTAATGTCATATGGTTGTCATTAAGATTGATGTTTAGTATCACATATCAATGATGATGAATAGCAAGCATTACTCTATTCTCAATAGATATGATTA
>NW_019264976.1:0-939 GCF_002742605.1 Olea europaea var. sylvestris
TGGCCTTTATTAAATACTCATTCTCTAAAATCGACCACTCTATTGGTCTAAGACATTCCACACAAAATTCAGCATACACAGAATTCACATTTATCTCTAAATTTCCCTACAACTGCTCAACCAGCCATTTATCCTAGATTTGGTTCAAGAATATAAAAATATTTAGTGGTTGGATATAGCATCTAAGTTCTCTATTTCAACCTACAAATATAGATCAACTTATTCATGTACAAAGCTACAATCAATCTGCGTGCATAGGTATCTCACATTCCACATGAATAAGCAAAACATTTAACTAAGACACAACTTATCCACGATTCATAAACCAACACATGTTTTCAATTATATACATCAATGCTAAGGCTATCATTATCATACAAGCATGGAAAAACAATTATTTTTTAAACAACACACAAATCACATACAAGAAATAAGGCAATTGGACAATTTATATTTCACGCCCCGCCCCAAACTTAAGCTAAACATTGTCTCCAATATGAAATTAAAGAAAATGGAGGAGAAAAAATCTTGAGTTGCCTCCCAAGAAACACTTCTTTAACGTCATTAGCTTGACATTGATGTCTTATCAGATGACACTTCTCTCATGTTTCCAAACTTACTCTACTTCAATGTAGTCACTAGGATTAGGAGGTGCTTCAACTTCGATATAGTCTTCAAAACTTCTTTTGATTTGATAACATTGGGTACGACTTCTTGGGCTATAAGATGAAATCCACCCACTTCCTTAGTCTGGTAGTCATGTACTGCATCAATTGATTGGACCATGTGGCAAGTGCATCAATTGATTGGACCATGTGGCAAGTGCTAACTTTTGGAGAGGGGCAGGGGCCTTTCTTCGCTTGATAGATGTTGAATATTATTTGTTCTTCATTACCTGCAATGTCAATGTTCCTCCTTGTACATTAATCAATGCTCTTC
>NW_019264976.1:9965-11514 GCF_002742605.1 Olea europaea var. sylvestris
TTTTTTTTTATTTAAGAATTCAATAGTTTTAATGAAAAACTTTACGAAATTCCATTCGTTCTAATAGAAGATGGCAACTAAGATTAACAAAAAAATATGACGAATAATAAAGGCCTCAGTTTATTAAATATATTTGAATAATTTAAATTTTAGAAATAAATAAATAAATTCAAAAGATTAATAAACATATTATTGTCTCACTTTAATGAATGAAAACAATAAAATGAATTATTAGAAACTGAATTACTAAAAAAAATAAAATAAACAGATAATAAATGCCCTACCCGACCCACCCTTTGCCATCCCTATATTTAACCACTTATTAGTCTTAAGAGTGGTCAATGGGTTGACTAGTACTAAACTTTAGACATAGATGAGGTTAATAATATTTTTTAAAATGTAAGGGGATGTATCCAATAATGTCTCACCATATTGATTTGTCTTAGACAAATGAAATATTCCAAATAAGTCAAAGAGTCACCCTAATGTCCCAAGTACCATTCACGATCGTGTATTTGGAATTGAGTAATCGATTAAGAAACTACCAAAGATCAAGTAGCATATTTCGACACTTCGTCAAGATTTATACTTGATATTAATATATATTTGTTCAGATAGAAAGAGAATTGTAGATGTTACAAAACAAAATTGTGACTTTATCAACTCCTTGTTTGTGTCCTTTACAAAAGAGACAAGTCATCCCATGTCTTTTATAGTCTCGAACGTTATTATGAGAAAAGAAATTACTATCTATCGAAACTTAAGACCTTAGGCAGATCTTGATCTTGTTGGGATTTTTCTTTGTCGAGTACCAGAATATCGATGGTAGAGGATTAATGTCCAATAAACCCAAACCCCACCCGGCGGGATTATTGCGTAAAACACCTGCAAAACAGTTTAGTATCCAAGACAGATTTGTAAGCTTATACATATGCTAGCAATGCGGTCCATTTTCAAGCTAAGCAATGGCTACACGTTAATAAAAGGGAAAATTTCATAAGAATTTAAGTATCACATATTTCAAAATCAAGAAATTTTAAACTTCAAAAATCATATTTTTATTAAAATTTACTTACAATTTAATTAATTAAATAATTATTTTTTAATTACATATATTTAGATCCTAGATCTAAACAATTTTTTCGCAAATTAACTATTTAATTAGTCACTTTTTTTTTTGATCACAAATACAAAATTTTATGTCATATTATTTTACGTTTACAATTCAAAATTTTTTTATAGGTCACAGTTTGTTGATCGATCACAAATCAAAAAATTTATAAGTCACGATTTATTTATTGGTCACAAATCACAAATATTATAAATTGCAACTTATTATACAGTCACAAATTATCAAATTATAGATCACATATTAACAATTTTTAGGCCACACACTATTTTTTGATCACAATTTATATTTTTTATTGGTTACATATTCTTTATTGATCATAGATTAATCAATTTAATGGTCACATTCAATCAAATAAATTGTGATCACCACCGAAACTTGCGACCACCATCTTGCTACAGCTTCTAGTAGCACCACTAC
>NW_019264977.1:0-1473 GCF_002742605.1 Olea europaea var. sylvestris
AAAAAAAAGGAATCTGGATTTTATGTTTATATTCTCTTACTTCTTTCAACCTTCGAACTCCATATTTCTTCCACTGTCCTTCGAACATCAGCATTCTGGATTTTATGTTTATATTTAAAATTATTGAGAAGCACTTTTGTGATTGTTTCCCCAAGTTTGATCTAATTACAAGTGTCCTAAATTCAATAAATTTTGTACCTAGTTTCTGGGTATTTGAGAAGTAATGGAGAAAGACAACCAATTTGGACTTTCAATTTGAAGAGAGTGTGAGTGGGGGTGTGAGGGTGAGGACACGGGAAAGTTGGAAACAATGATTATGGGCGTGGGGTGTAGTGTGGGGTGACACATTTTGAAATTTCAAAGGATTCCACTTAATTGATTTAAACCATTAGATTGACTTAAAAATCGGCGGTTGAGATTTTTTTGTTTAAATCATTTGTTAATTCTAAATATATTGGTAGGGAACGCTACCTTTAATTTTTTTAAAGGGCAAACTAGTTAAGGTACTTTGCTCAACAACCCATTCTTTGGGTCCTTTATTCGGTATATATATGAATTGTTATAGATCGGTGGAGGCTTTATTCTAAAAGTCAATTTTAATAAATACATAAAGTCACGAATTTTGAGAACTGGTTGTTAGCTATTAATTAAAAAATGGTCGAGTTAGAATGTGAAGAAGAATAATTAAGATAAAATTTCAAGATTAATTATATACTACTATAAGTTCGCTTCAATTAGCTACTAGTAGAAGAAATAAATAAATAATATCGTCACTGAATTATTTGAAAAGCTTCCGCGTATATATTCTAGTAAGTGTATCTTATACACTTATTTGGACATAAAATATAGATATTTAATAGTTCTTTTAAGTAATTATAACTTAATTTATTTTATATTTCGTTTATTAGGTAAAACTCGATAATTGGAAGTAGAATTAAAAGAAAGAAGCAAAACAAAGCGAAAAATGGCGAAGTCCAAGATTTGAGGACTAAATTACAATGATCTAATAGTTGATTCGGACCATAAGACTACACTTTGAAGATTTTTAGGAGTCAATTGTATGCAATTAGAAGTCCAAAAAGAATGAAATATGATCAAAATATTATAACAAATCAATTTCTAATCGCACAAGTTATATTCCAAAATTTTTAGTCGAAGATTGAAACCCATTTTAATTAACGTAGTAAAACTTGTGTGTTTCACTTAGTCATCATTTTTGTGTCTACATTGGACAAGTTTTAATGTTTGATAAAGCTAGTCTTCATTTCGCATGTTTAGCATATTTTAATTATTTAAAGGGCAAATTAGTTGAGTGCTTTGCTCAACAACCCATTCTAGTGCATCATATTCGGTCCTTTATTCTGTAAATAAATGAGTCTTTATCATTTATCGCATGTTTTTTGATATTGACTATACTTTTTGAAGAATTAACGATACCATACACCCGTTTTATAGAATTTCTATCTTAACATG
>NW_019264977.1:10981-11514 GCF_002742605.1 Olea europaea var. sylvestris
ACCCAGAAAGTTCTGCAATAAAGTTAAATTCATATTAGAGAGTAGACTGTGCATATTGATCTACTATTAACGTTTATTAAGCCTCGTTTGATCCCCATTAAATTCAATTACATTACATTTCATTTTTCTCTCTCTCATATTTTCAACCACACAATCTTCCATAAAATAATATTATACGTAAATCGAAAATTTTTCCTTCTTTTTCAATCACTCATTTTTCTAAAAAATACTATTCCCCTTATTTTCATTTTCAGGTAACGGGGGTCAAACGAGGGCTAAATGTGGCATTGTTCCAAGTTTGGATGATTACACGTTGGGAGCAAGGGACTGTGTTCAGTAATTCATTACTAAAGTTAGACGTCAATAGTTGAAACATGTGGATTCCTCCTCTATGGTGATGTACTGAATCAATTCCAATGCTTTGCCGGGTTATATATATATATATTCTGCGAATGAACGAGCATTTAGAAGAGAGAGACAAGCAAGGAAATGGGGTTCCCTGTCTCTTGTTGGATACCAATATATGTTAAGAG
>NW_019264978.1:0-11511 GCF_002742605.1 Olea europaea var. sylvestris
CAAAATCGAACAAACCTGAAGTTATCATGAAATCAAAAACCACTTTTCATTGGCTCGATTCCAATCGAATTAGACTAGCAATTGGTCGAAAACGATCGAACCAGAGGTTATCATGAAATCAAAAACCACTTTTCATTAGCTCTATTCAAGTCAAATTAGACTATCAATTCGCCAAAATTGAACAAACCTGAAGTTATCATGAAATCAAAAACCACTTTTCATTGGCTCGATTCAATCGAATTCGACTAGCATTTGGCTGAAAATGATCAAACCCGAGGTTATCATGAAATCAAAAACCACTTTTCATTGGCTCCATTCCAATCGAATTAGACTAGCAATTCGCCAAAATCGAACAAACCTGAAGTTATCATGAAATCAAAAACCAATTTTCATTTGCTCGATTCCAATCGAATTAGACTAGCAATTGGCCGAAAACGATCAAACCCGAGGTTATCGTGAAATCAAAAACCACTTTTCATTGGCTCCATTCCAATCGAATTAGACTAGCAATTCGCCAAAATCGAACAAACCTGAAGTTATCATTAAATCAAAAACCACTTTTCATTGGCTCGATTCAATCGAATTAGACTAGCATTTGGCTGAAAACGATCAAACCCGAGGTTATCATGAAATCAAAAACAACTTTTCATTGGCTCCATTCCAATCGAATTAGACTAGCAATTCGCCAAAATCGAACAAACCTGAAGTTATCATGAAATCAAAAACCAATTTTCATTTGCTCGATTCCAATCGAATTAGACTAGCAATTGGCCAAAAATGATCAAACCCGAGGTTATCGCGAAATCAAAAACCACTTTTCATTGGCTCCATTCCAATCGAATTAGAGTAGCAATTCGCCAAAATCGAACAAACCTGAAGTTATCATTAAATCAAAAACCAATTTTCATTGGCTCGATTCCAATCGAATTAGACTAGCAATTGGCCGAAAACTATCAAACCCGAGGTTATCGTGAAATCAAAAACCACTTTTCATTGGCTCTATTAAAGTCGAATTAGACTAGCAATTCGCCAAAAATGAACAAACCCGGAGCTATCATGAAATCAAAAACCACTTTTCATTGGCTCAATTCCAACCGAATTAGACTAGCAATTCGCCAAAATTGAACAAACCTGAAGTTATCATGAAATCAAAACCCACTTTTCATTGTCTCGATTCCAATCGAATTAGACTAGCAATTGGCCGAAAATGATCAAACCCGAGGTTATCGTGAAATCAAAAATGACTTTTCATTGGATCTATTCCAGTCGAATTAGACTAGCAATTCGCCAAAAATGAACAAACCCGGAGTTATCATGAAATCAAAAACCCCTTTTCATTCACTCAATTCCAATCGAATTAGACTAGCAATTCGTCGAAAACGAACAAACCCGAAGTTATCCTGAAATCGAAACCCACTTTTCATTGGCTCCATTCCAATCGAATTAGACATGCAATTCGCCAAAAATGAACAAACCCGAAGTTATCATGAAATCATAAACCACTTTTCTTTGGCTCGATTCCAATCGAAATAGACTAGCAGTTCGCCGAAAATGAATAAACCCGAAGTTATCATGAAATCGAAAATCACTTTTCATTGGCTCGGTTCCAATCGAATTAGACAAGCAATTCTTCGAAAATGATCAAACCCGAAGTTATCATGAAATCAAAAACCACTTTTCATCGGCTCAATTCCAATCGAATTAGATAGCAATTCGCCAAAAATGAACAAACCCGAAGTTATCCTGAAATCGAAACCCACTTTTCATTGGCTCTATTTCAATCGAATTAGAGATGCAATTCGCCAAAAATGAATAAACCCGAAGTTATCATGAAATCATAATCCACTTTTCTTTTGCTTGATTCCAATCGAATTAGACTAGCAATTGGCCGAAAACGATCAAACTCGAGGTTATCATGAAATCAAAAACCACTTTTCATTGGCCTAATTCCAAACGAATTAGACTAGCAATTCGCCAAAAATGAACATTCCCAAAGTTATCATAAAATCAAAAACCAATTTTCATTGGCTCCATTCCAACTGAATTAGACTAGCATTTCGCCAAAAACGAACAAACCCGAAGTTATCATTAAATCGAAAGCCACTTTTAATTGGTTCAATTCCAATCGAATTAGACTAGCAATTCGCCAAAAAGAACAAATTCGAAGTTATCCTGAAATCGAAACCCACTTTTCACTGGCTCGATTCCAATAGAAATAGACTAGCAGTTTGCTGAAAATGAACAAGCCCGAAGTTATCATGAGATAGAAAACTACTTTTCATTGGCTCATTCCAATCGAATTAGACTAGCAATTCGCCAAAAAAGAACAAACCCGAAGTTATCATGAAATCAAAAACCAGTTTTCATTGGATCCATTCCAATCGAATTAGACAAGAAATTCGCCAAAAACGAACAAACCCGAACTTATCATGAAACCTAGAACCACTTTTCATTGGCTACATTCAAATCGAATTAGACTAGCAATTCGCCAAAAATGAACAAGCCCGAAGTTATCATGAAATCAGAAACCTCTTTTGATTGGCTCAATTCCAATAGAATTAGACTAGCAATTCCCCAAAAACGAACAAATCCGTAGTAATCATGAAATCGAAACCCACTTTTCATTGGCTCGATTCCAATCGAAATAGACTAGCAGTTCGCCGAAAATGAGCAAACCAGAAGTTATCATGAAATCGAAAACCACTTTTCATTGGCTCGATTCCAATCGAATTAGACAAGCAATTCTTCGAAAATGATAAAACCCGAAGTTATCATGAAATCAAAAATCACTTTTCATTGGCTCCATTCCAATCGAATTAGACTAGCAATTCGCCAAAAATGAACAAACCCGAAGTTATCCTGAAATCGAAACCCTCTTTTCATTGGCTCGATTCCAATCGAATTAGACATGCAATTCGCCAAAAATGAACAAACCCGAAGTTATCATGAAATCATAAACCACTTTTCTTTGGCTTAATTCAAATCGAACTAGACTAGCAATTGGCCGAAAACCATCAAACTCGAGGTTATCATGAAATCAAAAACCACTTTTCATTGGCCCAATTCCAATCGAATTAGACTAGCAATTCACCAAAAATGAACAATCCCAAAGTTATCATGAATTAAAAAACCACTTTTCATTGGCTCCATTCCAACTGAATTAGACTAGCATTTCGCCAAAAACGAACAAACCCGAAGTTATCATGAAATCGAAATCTACTTTTCATTGGTTCAATTCCAATCGAATTAGACTAGCAATTCGCCAAAAATGAACAAACTCGAAGTTATCATGAAATCGAAACCCACTTTTCATTGGCTCGATTCCAATCGAAATAGACTCGCAGTTCGCTGAAAATGAACAAGCCCGAAGTTATCATGAGATCGAAAACTACTTTTCATTGGCTCGATTCCAATCGAATTAGACTAGCAATTCGCCAAAAATGAACAAACCCGAAGTTATCATGAAATCAAAAACCACTTTTTGTTGGCTCCATTCCAATCGAATTAGACAAGAAATTCGCCAAAAACGAACAAACCCGAAGTCATCATGAAATCTAAAACCACTTTTCATTGGCTCCATTCCAATCGAATTAGACTAGCAATTCGCCAAAAATGAACAAGCCCGAAGTTATCATCAAATCAGAAACCACTTTTCATTGGCTCGATTCCAATCGAATTGGGCTAGTAATTGGCCAAAAATGATAAAACCCGAGGTTATCATGAAATCAAAAATCACTTTTCATTAGCTCAATTCCAATGGAATTAGGCTAGCAATTCGCTAAAAATGAACAAACCCGAAGTTATCATGAAATCAAAAACCACCTTTCATTGGCTCCATTCCAATCGAGTTCGACTAGCAATTCACCAAAAACGATCAAACCCGAAGTTATCATAGAATCAACAACCATTTTTTATTTGCTCGATTCCAATCGAATTAGACTAACAGTTCGTCGAAAATGAAGAAACCCAAAGTTATCATGAAATCGAAAATCACTTTTCATTGGCTCGTTTCCAATCGAATTAGACAAGCAATTTGCCGTAAATGATCAAACCCCAAGGTATCATGAAATCGAAAAACACCTTTCATTGGCTCGATTCCATTCGAATTAGACTAGTAATTCGCCAAAAATGAAGAAACCCAAAGTTATCATGAAATCAAAACCCACTTTTCATTGACTCGATTCCAATCGAAATTGACTAGCAGTTCGCCAAAAATGAACAAACCCGAAGTTATCATGAAATTGAAAACCACTTTTCATTGTCTCAATTCCAATCGAATTAGACTAGCAATTCTTCGAAAATGATCAAACCCGAAGTTATCATGAAATCAAAAACCACTTTTCATTGGCTCGATTCCAAGCGAATTAGACTAGCAATTCGCCAAAAATGAACAAAACCCGAAGTTATCATGAAATCAAAAACCACTTTTCGTTTGCTCCATTCCAATAGAATTAGACAAGCAATTCGCCAAAAACGAACAAACTTGAAGTTATCATGAAATCAAAAACCACATTTCCTTGGCTCCATTCCAATCGAATTAGACTAGCAATTCGCTAAAAATGAACAAATCCGAAGTTACCATGAAATCAAATCCCATTTTTCATTGGGTCGATTCCAATCGAATTAGACTAGTAGTTCGTCGAAACCGAAGAAACCCGAAGTTATCATGAAATCGAAAACCACTTTTCATTGGCTCGATTCCAATCGAATTAGACTAGCAATTTGCCGAAAAAGATCAAACCCCAAGGTATCATGAAATCGAAAAACACTTTTCATTGGCTCGATTCCAATCGAATTAGACTAGCAATCCGCCAAAAATGAACAAACCCAAAGTTATCATCAGATCAAAACCCACTTTTCATTGGCTCAATTCCAATTTACTTGGACTAGCTGTTCGCCGAAAACAAAGAAACCCGAAGTTATCATGAAATCGTAAACCACATTTCATAGGCTCAATTCCAATCGATCTAGACTAGCAATTTGCTGAAAACGATCAAACCCCAAGGTATCATGAAATCAAAAAACACTTTTCATTGGCTCGATTCCAATCGAGTTAGTCTACCATTTCGTAAAAAATGAACAAACCCGAAGTTATCATGAAATTAAAAATAACTTTTCATTGGCTCGATTCCAATCGAATTAGACTAGAAATTAGTCAAAGACGAACAAACCAGAAGTTATCTTGTAATCAAAACAACTTTCAATTGGCTCGATTCCAATCAATTTAGACTAGCAATTGTCAAAAATGATCAAACCCGAAGTTATCATGAAATCAAAATCCACTTTTCATTGTCTCGATTCCAATCGAATTGGACTAGCAATTACCCGAAAATGAACAAACCCGAAGTTATCATGAAATCCAAAATCACTTTTCATTAGCTCAATTCCATTCGAATTAGACTAGCAATTCCCCAAAAACGAACAAATTCGAAGTTATCATGAAATCGAAACCTACTTTTCATTGGCTCGATTCTAATCGAAATAGACTAGCAGTTCGTCGAAAATAAGCAAACCCGAAGTTATCATGAAATCGAAAACAACTTTTCATTGGCTCGATTCCAATCGAATTAGACATGGAATTCACCAAAAATGAACAAACCCGAAGTTATCATGAAATCATAAACCACTTTTCTTTAGCTTGATTCCAATCAAATTAGACTAACAATTGTTCGAAAACGATCAAACTCGAGGTTATCATGAAATCAAAAACCACTTTTCATTGGCCCAATTCGAATCGAATTAGACTAGCAATTCGCCAAAAATGAACAATCCCAAACTTATCATGAATTCAAAAACCACTTTTCATTAGCTCCATTCCAACTGAATTAGACTAGCATTTCGCCAAAAACGAACAAACCCGAAGTTATCATGAAATCGAAAGCCACTTTTCATTGGTTCAATTCCAATCGAATTAGACTTGCAATTCACCAAAAATGAACAAACTCGAAGTTATCATGAAATCGAAACCCACTTTTCATTGGCTCGATTCCAATCGAAATAGACTAGCAGTTCGCTAAAAATGAACTAGCCCGAAGTTATCATGAGATCGAAAACCACTTTTCGTTGGCTCCATTCCAATCGAATTAGACAAGAAATTAACCAAAAATGAACAAACCCGAAGTTATCATGAAATCTAAAACCACTTTTCATTGGCTCCATTCCAATCGAATTAGACTAGCAATTCGCCAAAAATGAACAAGCTTGAAGTTATCGTGGAATAGAAAGCACTTTTCATTAGCTCGATTCCAATCGAATTAGGCTAGTAATTGGCCAAAAATGATAAAACCCGAGGTTATCATGAAATCAAAAATCACTTTTCATTGGCTCAATTCCAAGGGAATTAGGCTAGCAATTCGCTAAAAATTAACAAACCCGAAGTTATCATGAAATCAAAAACCACCTTTCATTGGCTCAATTCCAATCGAATTCGACTAGCAATTCGCCAAAAATGATCAAACCCGAAGTTATCATGGAATCAACAACCATTTTTTATTTGCTCGATTCCAATCGAATTAAACTAGCAGTTCGTCGAAAACGAAGAAACCCAAAGTTATCATGAAATCGAAAATCACTTTTCATTGGCTAGTTTCCAATTGAATTAGACTAGCAATTTGCTGAAAATGATCAAACCCCAAGGTATCCTGAAATCGAAAAACACCTTTCATTGGCTCGATTCCATTCGAATTAGACTAGCTATTCGCCAAAAATGAAGAAACCTGAAGTTATCATGAAATCAAAACTCACTTTTCATTGGCTCGATTCCAATCAAAATAGACAAGCAATTCGCCAAAAATGAACAAACCCGAAGTTATCATGAAATCAAAAACCACATTTCCTTGGCTCTATTTCAATCGAATTAGACTAGCAATTCGCTAAAAATGAACAAATCCGAAGTTATCATGAAATCAAATCCCATTTTTCATTGGGTCGATTCCTATCGAATTAGACTAGTAGTTTGCCGAAATCGAAGAAACCCGATGTTATCATGAAATCGAAAACCACTTTTCATTGGCTCGATTCCAATCGAATTAGACTAGCAATTTGCCGAAAACGATCAAACCCCAAGGTATCATGAAATCGAAAAACACTTTTCATTGGCTCGATTCCAATCAAATTAGACTAGCAATTCGCCAAAAACGAACAAACCCAAAGTTATCATCAAATCAAAACCCACTTTTCATTAGCTCGATTCCAATTTACTTGGACTAGCTGTTCGCCGAAAACAAAGAAACCCGAAGTTATCATGAAATCGAAAACCACATTTCATAGGCTCAATTCCAATCGAATTAGACTAGCAATTTGCTGAAAACAATCAAACCCCAAGGTATCATGAAATCAAAAAACACTTTTCATTGGCTCGATTCCAATCGAATTAGTCTACCATTTCGTAAAGAATGAACAAACCCGAAGTTATCATGAAATCAAAAATCACTTTTCATTGGCTCGATTCCAATCGAATTAGACAAGATATTAGTCAAAGACGAACAAACCAGAAGTTATCTTGTAATCAAAACAACTTCCAATTTGCTCGATTCCAATTGAATTAGACTAGCAATTGTCAAAAATGATCAAACCCGAAGTTATCATGAAATCAAAATCCACTTTTCATTGTCTCGATTCCAATCGAATTGGACTAGCAATTCGCCGAAAATGAATAAACCCGAAGTTATCATGAAATCCAAAATCACTTTTCATTAGCTCAATTCCAATCGAATTAGACTAGCAATTCCCCAAAAACGAACAAATCCGAAGTTATCCTGAAATCGAAACCCACTTTTCATTGGCTCGATTCCAATCGAAATAGACTAGCAGTTCGCCGAAAATGAGCAAACCCGAAGTTATCATGAAATCGAAAACCACTTTTCATTGGCTCGGTTCCAATTGAATTAGACAAGCAATTCTTCGAAAATGATCAAACCCGAAGTTATCATGAAATCAAAAATGACTTTTCATTGGCTCAATTCCAATCGAATTAGACTAGCAATTCGCCAAAAACGAAGAATCCCGATGTTATCCTGAAATCGAAACCCACTTTTCGTTGGCTCAATTCCAATCGAATTAGACATGCAATTCGCCAAAAATGAACAAACCCGAAGTTATCATGAAATCGTAAACCATTTTTCTTTGGCTTGATTCCAATCGAATTAGACTGGCAATTGGCCGAAAACGATCAAAACCGAGGTTATCATGAAATCAAAAACCACTTGTCATTGGCTCAATTCCAATCGAATTAGATTAGCAATTCGCCGAAAATGAACAAACCCGAAGTTATCATGAAACCTAAAGCCACCTTTCATTGGCTCCAATCCAATCGAATTAGACTAGCATTTCGCCGAAAAATGGACGAACCCAAAGTTATCATGAAATCGAAAGCCACTTTTCATTGGCTCAATTCCAATCGAATTAGACTGGCAATTCGCCAAAAAGGAACAAACCCGAAGTTATCATGAAATCAAAAACCACTTTTCATTGGCTCGATTCCAATCGAATTAGACTAGCAATTGGCCGAAAACGATCAAACCCCAAGGTATCATGAAATCGAAAAACACTTTTCATTGGCTCGATTCCAATCGAATTGGACTAGCAATTCGGCAAAAACGAACAAACTCAAAGTTATCATCAAATCAAAACCCACTTTTCATTTGCTCGATTCCAATTTACTTGGACTAGCTGTTTGCCGAAAACAAAGAAACCCGAAGTTATCATGATTTCGAAAACCACTTTTCATAGGCTCAATTCCAATCGAATTAGACTAGCAATTTGCTGAAAACGATCAAACCCCAAGGTATCATGAAATCAAAAAACACTTTTCATTGGCTCGATTCCAATCGAATTAGTCTACCATTTCATAAAGAATGAACAAACCCGAAGTTATCATGAAATCAAAAATCACTTTTCATTGGCTCGATTCCAATCGAATTAGACTTTTCATTAGTCAAAGACGAACAAACCAGAAGTTATCTTGTAATCAAAACAACTTCCAATTTGCTCGATTCCAATCGAATTAGACTAGCAATTGTCAAAAATGATCAAACCCGAAGTTATCATGAAATCAAAATCCACTTTTCATTTCTCGATTCCAATCGAATTGGACTAGCAATTCGTCGAAAATGAACAAACCCGAAGTTATCATGAAATCAAAAATCACTTTTCATTAGCTCAATTCCAATCGAATTAGACTAGCAATTTCCCAAAAACGAACAAATCCGAAGTTATCATGAAATCGAAACCCACTTTTCATTGGCTCGATTCCAATCGAAATAGACTAGCAGTTCGCCGAAAATGAGCAAACCCGAAGTTATCATGAAATCGAAAACCGCATTTCATTGGCTCGGTTCCAAATGAATTAGACAAGCAATTCTTCGAAAATGATCAAACCCGAAGTTATCATGAAATCAAAAATGACTTTTCATTAGCTCAATTCCAATCGAATTAGACTAGCAATTCGCCAAAAATGAACAATCCCGATGTTATCCTGAAATCGAAACCCACTTTTCATTGGCTCAATTCCAATCGAATTAGACATGCAATTCACCAAAAATGAACAAACCCGAAGTTATCATGAAATCGTAAACCAGTTTTCTTTGGCTTGATTTCAATCGAATTAGACTAGCAATTGGCCGAAAACGATCAAGACCGAGGTTATCATGAAATCAAAAACCACTTTTCATTGGCTCAATTCCCATCGAATTAGATTAGCAATTCACCGAAAATGAACAAACCCGAAGTTATCATGAAACCAAAAGCCACCTTTCATTGGCTCCAATCCAATCGAATTAGACTAGCATTTCGCCGAAAAATGGACGAACCCAAAGTTATCATGAAATCGAAAGCCACTTTTCATCGGCTCAATTCCAATCGAATTAGACTGGCAATTCGCCAAAAAGGAACAAACCCGAAGTTATCATGAAATCAAAAACCACTTTTCATTGGCTCGACTCCAATCGAATTAGACTAGCAATTGGCCGAAAACGATCAAACCCAAGGTTATCATGAAACCAAAAACCACTTTTCATTGGCCCAATTTCAATCGAATTAGACTAGCAATTTGCCAAAAATGAACAATCCCAAAGTTATCATGAAATCAAAAACCACTTTTCCTTGGCTCCATTCCAATTGAATTAGACTAACATTTCACCAAAAATGAACAAACCCGAAGTTATCATGAAATCGAAAGCCACTTTTCATTTGCTCGATTCCAATCGAATTAGACTAGCAATTCGCCAAAAATGAACAAACTCGAGATTATCATGAAATCGAAACCCACTTTTCATTGGCTCGATTCCAATCGGAATAGACTAGCAGTTCGCTGAAAATGAACAAGCCCGAAGTTATCATGAAATCGAAAACCACTTTTCATTGGGTCGATTCCAATCGAATTAGACTAGCAATTTGCCAAAAATGAACGAACCCAAAGTTATCATGAAATCAAATACCAGTTGTCATTGGCTCAATTCCGATCGAATTAGATTAGCAATTTGCCAAAAACGAACAAGCCCGTAGTTATCATGAAATCAAAAACCATTTTTCATTGGCTCCATTCCAATCGAATTAGTTAAGCAATTCGCCAAAAAGGAACAAATCCGGAGTTATCATGAAATCAAAAACCACTTTTCGTTGGCTCGATTCCAATCGAATTAGACTCGCAATTGGCCGAAAACGATCAAAGCCAAGGTTATCATGAAATCAAAAACCACTTTTCATTGGCCCAATTCCAATCTAATTAGACTAGCAATTCGCCAAAAATGAACAAACCCGAAGTTATCATGAAATCGAAAGCCACTTTTCATTGGCTCAATTCCAATTGAATTAGACTAGCATTTCGCCAAAAATGAACAAACCCGAAGTTATCATGAAATCAAAAGCCACTTTTCATTGGTTCAATTCCAATCGAATTAGACTAGCAGTTCGCCAAAAAATGAACAAACTTGAAGTTATCATGAAATCGAAACACACTTTTCATTGGCTCGATTCCAATCGAAATAGACTAGCAGTTCGCTGAAAATGAACAAGCCTGAAGTTATCATGAAATCGAAACACACTTTTCATTGGCTCGATTCCAATCGAAATAGACTAGCAGTTCGCTGAAAATGAACAAGCCTGAAGTTATCATGAAATCGAAACACACTTTTCATTGGCTCGATTCCAATCGAAATAGACTAGCAGTTCGCTGAAAATGAACAAGCCTGAAGTTATCATGAAATCGAAAACCACTTTTCATTGGCTCGATTCCAATCGAATTAGACTAGCAATTCGCCAAAAAACAACAAACCCGAAGTTATCATGAAATCAAAAACCAATTTTCGTTGGCTCCATTCCGATCGAATTAGACAAGAAATTCGTCAAAAATGAACAAACCCAAAGTTATCATGAAATCTAAAACCACTTTTCATTGGCTCCATTCTAATCGAATTAGACTAGCAATTCTCCAAAAATGAACAAACCCGAAGTTATCATGAAATCAGAAACCACTTCTCATTGGCTCGATTCCAATCGAATTAGGCTAGTAAT
>NW_019264979.1:0-712 GCF_002742605.1 Olea europaea var. sylvestris
TAAGATCAGCTTAATGCAAATATTTAGATGCTTGGTTTGCAAGGACTACTAACGTGCAATTATGTCAAATGGATTGGAAGCTGATGAAGTGTACAAATATATCACCAGAATCAAGAGTTCAGCAATTTGTTCAACAAATTCTATCCAGGTTTGAAATATAAAATAGGTACAACATCAATACCGTCTTATTACGAATAAATGGTTTCATGAATCCTTTTTGGCTACTCTTTTCGGTACATTGCTTCTACTGGAAGATAGAAAGCAAATAAATCCTTGACCACGCCACACCGTGTCATTTTGGCCTCTCTTTCCGTTCTCTAACTTGGTCTACTGGTGACATTACACTTATGAACAAGTCTATTTAAGTTTGCAAAAATGTCCCAACCAATCCAGTATTCAACCGGTATCACTTCCATCATTGCACTCTAATTATAGAATCCCACTTTTCCTACAATTACTACTATAGATTTAAAGAACACATCATGCAGATTCTGAAATATCTCCCATACTTATCCTCGTATTCTTTTTTTCCTAGCACTATCCTTTGTAAACTAACAAGAAAAGATTTGGTTCACGTTTTCTTGTTCTCTTTCAGTTCCAAGTTAAATACAAAGCATAGTTTAATGAGATCACATTGCGACCAAAATTAACAGCACTATCACATAACATTCTCAAAAAAAAAAAAAAAAAAAAAAAAAAAAAAAAAAAAAAA
>NW_019264979.1:10424-11511 GCF_002742605.1 Olea europaea var. sylvestris
TGTGGGAAAGCCTTAGCTGCTCTGCGCCGAGGGAACCACAAGAAAGCCCTAAAGTGGATGAATGAATTGTGCTCTAAGTACGAGAATTCGCCCTTCATTCACCATGTTATGGGGGCTGTTTTTGTAAAGTTAGCTTCTGATACAAATGACCTAGATGCCAAACAGCGTCTTTTCAAAAACGCAACGGAGAGCTCAAGGAAGTCCGTCACATTGTCACCGAATTCTGTTGAATACTCTATTTTCTATGCTAATTTGTTGTTGGAGATAGCGAATGAGGAAAATGGGTATGACGAGGTAGTGAAGGAGTGCGAGAGGGCCTTGGCAATTCAAAACCCCACTGACCCGGCCAAGGAGACACTACGAGAGGGGTGCTTTGAGAAGATTTCCACGGCCGATGCTCGAGTTGCCCACGTGAAGAATGAGTTGCTTTCTTTGATACACAAGATGGAGAATGCATCTGTGTGCCGTCAGCAGATTTCGTCTGCGGAGTCTCGAGTTTCAGATGTGAAAAATAAGTTAGAATCTTTAATTCAGAGGTCGAACACTGCACCCACGTGTGATCAGAGTATTTCCACATCCGAGGATCCAAATGCCTACGTGAAAAATGAGTTACGGTCTTTGATTCAGGAGACGAAACTTGTATCCGAGTGTCAGGAGAAGATTTCGAGTAAGTTGGAGTCTTTGATTCAGCAGACGAACATTGCATCCATTTCGTCTAGGATGAAAAATCTGGGCAATGAAGAGGACCCAAGGGAATTGGGACCAATACCAGGGATTAAGAAGGCATCTAAGACTACCGAGGAACGTAGGAAGGAAATTGAGGTGAGGGTGGCTGCTGCTCGGCTTCTACAACAGAAATCTGAGTCCCTTCAGCGTGGTAACGATGGGCATGGGGATGGGGACAATAATAGTATTGATCATAATAAGGGGCTGGGTTTGGGTTCAGGGATGGGACAGAGAGTGGGAGAAAGAAGGAAAAGTGGGAATGTCAGGAGAAACATTTCTTTGGTTGAGATAAAGGACTGGATTTGGTCTTATTGGAACTCAATGAATTTGGATTGGAAGAAAGAGTTTCTTAGTGTAAGGA
>NW_019264980.1:0-11508 GCF_002742605.1 Olea europaea var. sylvestris
GATTTGATGAGAACTTCGGGTTTGTTCATTTTCGGAGAATTGCTTGTCTAATTTGATTGAAATTGAGTCAATGAAAAGTGGTTATTGATTTCAAGATGACTTCGGGTTTGTTCATTTTTTGGCGAATGCTAGTCAATTCGATTGGAATCGAGCCAATGAAAAGTGGTTTTTGATTTCACGATAACTTCGGGTTCGTTTGTCTTTAGCGAATTGCTAGTCTAATTCGATTGGGATCGAGAAAATGAAAAAGTGATTTTTGATTTCATGATAACTTTTGGTTTGTTTGTTTTTGGTAAATTGCTTGTCTAATACGATTGGAATCGAGCCAATGAAAAGTGGCTTTTGATTTCATGATAACATCGAGTTTGTTCCTTTTTGGCGAATTGCTGGTCTAATTCGATTGAAATCGAGCCAATAAAAAGTGATTTTTGATTTCATGATAACTTTGGGTTTGTTCGTTTTTAGCAAATTGCTACTCTAATTCGATTAGAATTGAGCTAATGAAATGTAGCTTTTGATTTCATGACATCTTCGGGTTTGTTCATTTTTGGCGAACTGCTAGTCTAATTCGATTGGAATCGAGCCAACGAAATGTGGTTTTTGATTTCATGATAACTTCGGGTTTGTTCGTCTTTGGAAAATTGCAAGTCTAATTAAATTGGAATCAAGTTGATTTCATGATAACTTTGGGTTTGTTCGTTTTTGGCGAAATGCTAGTCTAATTCGATTGGAATCGAGACAATGAAAATTGATTTTTGATTTCATGATAACTTCGGGTTTGTTCGTCTAATTCGATTGGAATCGAGCCATTGAAAAGTGATTTTTTATTTCATGATAACTTTGGGTTTGTTCGTTTTTGGCAAGTAATTCGTTTGGAATCGAGCCAATGAAAATTGGTTTTTCATTTCATGTTAACATCGCTTTTGTTCATTTTTGGCCAATTGCTGGCCTAATTTGATTGGAATCAAGCCAATTAAAAGTGGTTTTCGATTTCATGAAAAGTTCGGCTTTGTTTGCTTTCGACGAATTGCTTGTTTAATTCGATTGGAATCGAGCAAATGAAAAGTGGTTTTTGATTTCATGATAACCTCAGGTCTGATCCTTTTCGACAAATTGCTTTTCTAGTTCAATTGGAATCGAGGAAATGAAAAGTGGTTTTTGATTTCATGAAAACTTCGGGCTTCTTTGTTTTTTGGCGAATTGCTAGTCTAATTATATTAGAATCGAGCCAATGAAAAGTGGTTTTTGATTTCATGATAAGTTCGGGTTTGTTCATTTTTGGTGAATTGCTAGTCTAATTCGATTCGTATCGAGCCAGTGAAAAGTTGCATTAGATTTCATTATAACTTCGGGTTTGTTCCTTTTTGACGAAATGTTAGTCTAATTAGATTGGAATTGAGCTAATGCTTTTAATTTCTTGTTAGCTTCGGGTTTATTCATTTTTTTGCGAATTGCTACTCTAATTCGATTAGAATCGAGCTAATGGAAAGTAGTTTTTGATTTCACGATAACTTCGGGTTTGTTCATTTTTGGCGAACTGCTAGTCTAATTCGATCGAAATCGAGCCAACGAAAAGTGGTTTTTGATTTCATGATAACTTCGGGTTTGTTCATCTTTGGCAAATTGCAAGTCTAATTAAATTGGAATCGAGCCAATGAAAAGTTGTTTTGGATTTCATGATAACTTCGGGTTTGTCCGTTTTTGGCGAAATGCTAGTCTAATTCGATTGGAATCGAGCCAATGAAAAGTGATTTTTGATTTCATGATAACTCTGGGTTTGTTCGTCTAATTCGATTGGAATCGAGCCAATGAAAAGTGATTTTTGATTTCATGATAACTTTGCGTTTGTTCATTTTTTGGCAAATTGCTTGTCTAATTCGTTTGGAATCGAGCTAATGAAAATTGGTTTTTCATTTCATGTTAACATCGCTTTTGTTCATTTTTAGCGAATTGCTGGACTAATTTGATTGGAATCGAGCCAATTAAAAATGATTTTTGATTTCATGAAAAGTTCGGCTTTGTTAGCTTTTGACGAATTGCTTGTTTAATTCGATTGGAATCGAGCAAATGAAAAGTGGTTTTTGATTTCATGAAAACCTCGGGTCTGATCCTTTTCGACAAATTGCTTGTCTAGTTCGATTGGAATCGAGCAAATGAAAAGTGGTTTTTGATTTCATTAAAACTTCGAGCTTCTTCATTTTTGGAGAATTTGCTAGTCTAATTCGATTGGAATCAAGCCAATGAAAAGTGGTTCTTGATTTCATGATAAGTTCGGGCTTGTTCATTTTTGGCGAGTTGCTAGTCTAATTCTATTCGAATCGAGCCAGTGAAAAGTTGCTTTAGATTTCATGATAACTTCGGGTTTGTTCATTTTTGGCGTAATGTTAGTCTAATTAGATTGGAATTGAGCTAATGAAAAGTGGTTTTTAATTTCTTGTTAACTTCGGGTTTATTCATTTTTGGCGAATTGCTACTCTAATTCGACTACAATCGAGCTAATGAAGAGTAGTTTTTGATTTCATGATAACTTCAGGTTTGTTCATTTTTTGCGAACTGCTAGTGTAATTCGATTGGAATCGAGCCAACGAAAAGTGGTTTTTGATTTCATATTAACTTCGGGTTTGTTCGTCTTTGGCGAATTACATGTCTAATTAAATTGGAATCGAGCCAATGAATAGAGGTTTTTGATTTCATGATAACTTCGGGTTTGTTCATTTTTGGCGAAATGCTAGTCTAATTCGATTGGAATCGAGCCAATGAAAAGCTATTCTTGATTTCAAGATAACTTCGGGTTTGTTCGTCTTTGGCGAATTGCTCGTCTAATTCGATTGGAATCGAGCCAATGAAAAGTGATTTTTTATTTCATGATAACTTTGGGTTTGTTCATTTTTGGCAAATTGCTTGTCTAATTCGTTTGGAATCGAGCCAATGAAAATTGGTTTTTCATTTCATGTTAACATCGCTTTTGTTCATTTTTGGCGAATTGCTGGCCTAATTTGATTAGAATCGAGCCAATTAAAAGGGGTTTTTGATTTCATGAAAAGTTCGGCTTTGTTAGCTTTCGAAGAAATGCTTGTTTAATTCGATTGGAATCGAGCAAATGAAAAGTGGTTTTTGATTTCATGATAACCTCGGATCTGATCCTTTTCGACAAATTACTTGTCTAGTTTGATTGGAATCGAGCAAATGAAAAGTGGTTTTTGATTTCACGAAAACTTCGAGCTTCTTCATTTTTGGTGAATTGCTAGTCTAATTCGATTGGAATCGAGCCAATGAAAAGTGGTTTTTGATTTCAAGATAAGTTCGGGTTTGTTCATTTTTGGCGAATTGCTAGTCTAATTCGATTCGAATCGAGCGAGTGAAAAGTTGCTTTAGATTTCATGATAACTTCGGGTTTGTTCATTTGTGGCGAAATGTTAGTCTAATTAGTTTGGAATTGAGCTAATGAAAAGTGGTTTTCAATTTCTTGTTAACTTCGGGTTTATTCATTTTTGACGAATTGCTACTCTAATTCGACTAGAAGAGAGCTAATGAAGAGTAGTTTTTGATTTCATGATAACTTCGGGTTTGTTCGTTTTTGGCAAACTGCTAGTCTAATTCGATTAGAATCGAGCCAACGAAAAGTTGTTTTTGATTTCATGTTAACTTCGGGTTTGTTCGTCTTTGGCGAATTACAAGTCTAACTAAATTGGAATCGAGCCAATGAAAAAAGGTTTTTGATTTCATGATAACTTCGGGTTTGTTCATTTTTGGCGAAATGCTAGTCTAATTCGATTGGAATCGAGCCAATGAAAAGCTATTCTTGATTTCATGACAACTTCGGGTTTGTTCGTCTTTGGCGAATTGCACGTCTAATTCGATTGGAATCGAGCCAATGAAAAGTGATTTTTGATTTCATGATAACTTTGGGTTTGTTCGTTTTTTGGCAAATTGCTTGTCTAATTCGTTTGGAATCGAGCCAATGAAAATTGGTTTTTCATTTCATGTTAACATCGCTTTTGTTCATTTTTGGCGAATTGCTGGCCTAATTTGATTGGAATCGAGCCAATTAAAAGTGGTTTTTGATTTCATGAAAAGTTCGGCTTTGTTAGCTTTCGAAGAAATGCTTGTTTAATTCGATTGGAATTGAGCAAATGAAAAGTGGTTTTTGATTTCATGATAACCTCGGGTCTGATCCTTTTCGACAAATTACTTGTCTAGTTTGATTGGAATCAAGCAAATGAAAAGTGGTTTTTGATTTCACGAAAACTTCAAGCTTCTTCATTTTTGGTGAATTGCTAGTCTAATTCGATTGGAATCGAGCCAATGAAAAGTGGTTTTTGATTTCAAGATAAGTTCGGGTTTGTTCATTTTTGGCGAAATGCTAGTCTAATTCGATTCGAATCGAGCCAGTGAAAAGTTGCTTTAGATTTCATGATAACTTCGGGTTTGTTCATTTTTGGAGAAATGTTAGTCTAATTAATTTGGAATTGAGCCAATGAAAAGTGGTTTTTAATTTCTTGTTAACTTCGGGTTTATTCATTTTTAGCGAATTGCTACTCTAATTTGATTAGAATCGAGCTAATGAAGAGTTGTTTTTGATTTCATGATAACTTCGGGTTTGTTCGTTTTTGGCGAACTACTAGTCTAATTTGATTAGAATCGAGCCAACGAAAAGTTGTTTTTGATTTCATGTTAACTTCGGGTTTGTTCGTCTTTGGCGAATTACAAGTCTAACTAAATTGGAATCGAGCCAATGTAAAGAGGTTTTTGATTTCATGATAACTTCGGGTTTGTTCATTTTTGGCGAAATGCTTGTCTAATTCGACTGGAATCGAGCCAATGAAAAGCTATTCTTGATTTCATGATAACTTCGGGTTTGTTCGTCTTTAGCGAATTGCTCGTCTAATTCGATTGGAATCGAGCCAATAAAAAGTGATTTTTGATTTCATGATAACTTTGGGTTTGTTCGTTTTTAGCAAATTGCTTGTCTAATTCGTTTGGAATCGAGCCAACGAAAATTGGTTTTTCATTTCATGTTAACATCGCTTTTGTTCATTTTTAGCGAATTGCTGGCCTAATTTGATTGGAATCGAGCCAATTAAAAATGATTTTTGATTTCATGAAAAGTTCGGCTTTGTTAACTTTTGACGAATTGCTTGTTTAATTCGATTGGAATCGAGCAAATGAAAAGTGGTTTTTGATTTCATGATAACCTCGGGTCTGATCCTTTTCGACAAATTGCTTCTCTAGTTCGATTGGAATCGAGCCAATGAAAAGTGGTTTTTGATTTCATGAAAACTTCGGGCTTCTTCGTTTTTGGCGAATTGCTAGCCTATTTCTATTGGAATTGAGCCAATGAAAAGTGGTTTTTGATTTCATGATAAGTTCGGGTTCGTTCATTTTTTGGCGAATTGCTAGTCTAATTCGATTCGAATCGAGCCAGTGAAAAGTTGCTTTAGATTTCATGATAACTTCGGTTTTGTTCGTTTTTGGCGAAATGTTAGTCTAATTAGATTGGAATTGAGCTAATGAAAAGTGTTTTTTAATTTCTTGTTAACTTCGGGTTTATTCATTTTTGGCGAATTGCTACTCTAATTTAATTAGAATCGAGCTAATGAAGAGTAGTTTTTGATTTCATGATAACTTCGGGTTTGATCATTTTCAAAAAATTGCTAGTCTAATTCGATTGGAATCAAACAAATGAAAAGTGGTTTTCGATTTCATGATAGCTTCGGGTTTGATCATTTTCGACAAATTGCTAGTCCAATTCGATTGGAATCGAGCCAATAAAAAGTGATTTTTGATTTCATGATAACTTTGAATTTGTTCATTTTTGGAGAAATACTAGTCTAATTCGATTGGAATCGAACCAATGAAGAGTGGTTTTTGTCTTCATGATAACTTCAGGTTTGTTCATTTTTTGCGAAATGCTAGTCTAATTCGATTGGAGAGCCAATGAAAAGTGGTTTTTGATTTCATGAAAACTTCGGGTTTGATCATTTTCGGTGAACTGCTAGTCTAATTCGATTGGAACTGACCCAATGAAAAGTGATTTTTGATTTCATGATAACTTCGGATTTGATCATTTTTGAAAATTGCTAGTCTTATTCAATTGGAATTGAGCCAATGAAAAGTGGTTTTTGATTTCATGATAACTTCGGGTTTGATCGTTTTGACGATTTACTAGTCTAATTTGATTAGAATTGAGCCAATGAAAAGTGGCTTTCTATTTCATGATAACATCGGGTTTATTCGTCTTTGGGAAATTGCTCATCTAATTCGATTGGACTCGAACCAATGAACTGTGGTTTTCGATTTTATGATAACATCAGGTTTGTTCATCGTTTGCAAATTGCTAGTCCAATTGGATTGGAATCGAGCCAATGAAAAGTGGTTTTGGATTTCATGATAACATCGGGTTTGTTCATTTTTGGCGAAATGCTAGTCTAATTCGATTTGAATCGAGCCAATGAAAAGTGGTGTTTGATTTCATGGTAACTTCGGATTTGAACGTTTTTGAAAATTGCTAGTCTAATTCGATTGGAACTAAGCCAATGAAAAGTGGTTTTTGATTTCATGATAACTTCGAGTTTGATCATTTTCGACGAATTGCCAGTCTAATTCGATTCGAATCGAGCCAATGAAAAGTTGTTTTTGATTTCATGATAACTTTGGGTGTGTTCAGTTTCAGCTAATTGCTATTCTAATTCGATTGGAATTGAGTAAATGAAAAGTGGATTTTGATTTCATTATAACTTCGGGTTTGATCATTTTCGGTGAATTGCTAGTCCAATTCGATTGGAATCGAGCCAATGAAAAGTGGCTTTCGATTCATGATAATTTCGGGTTTGTTCATTTTTGGAGAACTGCTACTCTAATTCGGTTGGAATCGAGCGAATGAAAAGTGGTTTTCAATTTCATGGTAACATCGGGTTTGTTCGTCTTTGGCAAATTGCAAGTCTAATTCTATTGGAATCAAGCCGATTGAAAGTTGTTTTTGATTTCATGACAACTTCGGGCTTGATCGTTTTCAGCAAATTGCTAGTCAAATTCGATTGGAATCGAGCCATTAGAAAGTGGTTTTTAATTTCTTTATAACTTCAGATTTTTTCATTTTTGGCGAATTACTAGTCTAATTGGATTGGAATCAAGCCAATCAAAAGTGGCTTTCGATTTCATGATAAGTTCGAGTTTGTTCGTTTTCGAAGAAACGCTAGTCTAATTCGATTGGAATCGAACCAATGAAAAGTTGTTTTTGACTTCATGATAACTTCGGGTTTGTTCATTTTTTTTTGCGAAATGCTAGTCTAATTCGATTGGAGAGCCAATGAAAAGTGGTTTTTGATTTCATGAAAACTTCGGGTTTGATCATTTTCGGTGAACTGCTAGTCTAATTCGATTGGAACTGACCCAATGAAAAGTGATTTTTGATTTCATGATAACTTCGGATTTGATCATTTTTGAAAATTGCTAGTCTTATTCAATTGGAATTGAGCCAATGAAAAGTGGTTTTTGATTTCATGATAACTTCGGGTTTGATTGTTTTTAGTTAATTGCTAGTCTAATTTGATTGGAATTGAGCTAATGAAAAGTGGTTTTTGATTTCATGATAACTTTGAGTTTGTTCGTTTACTGCGAATTGCTAGTCTTATTCAATTTGAATCGAGCCAATGAAAAGTGGCTTTCTATTTCATGATAACTTTGGGTTTGATCGTTTTCAAAAAATTTCTCGTCAAATTCGTTTGGAATCGAGACAACAAAAAGTGGTTTTTGATTTCATGATAAACTTCGGCTTTGATCGTTTTCGGCTTATTGCTAGTCAAATTTGATTGGAATCGAGCCAAGGAAAATTAGTTTTTGATTTCATGATAATTTGGGTTTGTTCCTTTTCGACGAAATACTAGCTTAATTCGATTCGAATCAAGCCAATGAAAAGTGGTTTTCCATTACATGATAACTTCGTGTTTCTTCTCTTTGGTGAATTGCTAGTCTAATTCGATTGGAATCGAGCCAATGAAAAGTGGTTTTTGATTTCATGATAACTTCAAGTTTGATCATTTTCGACGAATTGCCAGTCTAATTCGATTGGAATCGAGCCACTGAAAAGTGATTTTTGATTTCATGATAAATTCGAGTTTTTTCGTTTTCGGCTAATTGCTAGTCTTATTCAATTGGAATTGAGCCAATGAAAAGTGGTTTTTGATTTCATGATAACTTCGGGTTTGATCGTTTTCAGTTAATTGCTAGTCTAATTCGATTGGAATTGAGCTAATGAAAAGTGGTTTTTGATTTCATTATAACTTTGAGTTTGTTCGTTTACTGCGAATTGCTAGTCTTATTCAATTTGAATTGAGCCAATAAAAAGTGGCTTTCGATTTCATGACAACTTCGGGTTTGATCGTTTTCAGTTAATTGCTAGTCTAATTCGATTGGAATCGAGCCAGTGAAAAGTGGTTTTTGATCTCATAATAACTTCGGGTTTGACCATTTTCGGCGAATTGCTAGTCTAATTCGATTGGAATCGAGCCAGTGAAAAGTGGTTTTTGATCTCATAATAACTTCGGGTTTGACCATTTTCGGCGAATTGCTAGTCTAATTCGATTGGAATCGAGCCAGTGAAAAGTGGTTTTTGATCTCATAATAACTTCGGGTTTGACCATTTTCGGCGAATTGCTAGTCTAATTCGATTGGAATCGAGCCAGTGAAAAGTGGTTTTTGATCTCATAATAACTTCGGGTTTGACCATTTTCGGCGAATTGCTAGTCTAATTCGATTGGAATCGAGCCAGTGAAAAGTGGTTTTTGATCTCATAATAACTTCGGGTTTGACCATTTTCGGCGAATTGCTAGTCTAATTCGGTTGGAATCGAGCCAATGGAAAGTGGTTTTCGATTTCATGATAACTTCGGGTTTGATCAATTTCGGCAAATTGCTAGTCCAATTCGATTGGAATCGAGCCAGTGAAAAGTGATTTTTGATTTCATAATAACTTCGGGTTTGACCATTTTCGGCGAATTGCTAGTCTAATTCGATTGGAATTGAGCAAATAAAAAGTGGCTTTCGATTTCATGATAACTTCGGGTTTGATCGTTTTCAAAAAATTGCTAGTCTAATTCGATTGGAATCGAACAAATGAAAAGTGGTTTTCGATTTCATGATAGCTTCGGGTTTGATCATTTTCAACAAATTACTAGTCCAATTCGATTGGAATCGAGCCAATGAAAAGTGGTTTTTGATTTCATGACAACTTTGAGTTTGTTCATTTTTGGAGAAATGCTAGTCTAATTCGATTGGAATCGAACCAATGAAAAGTGGATTTTTACTTCATGATAACTTCGGGTTTGTTCATTTTTTGCGAAATGCTAGTGTAATTCGATTGGAGAGCCAATGAAAAGTGGTATTTGATTTCATGAGAACTTCGGGTTTGATCATTTTCGGTGAACTGCTAGTCTGATTCGATTGGAATCGAGCTAATGAAAAGTGGTTTTGATTTCATGATAACTTCGGGTTTGTTTGGTTTTGACGATTTGCTAGTCTAATTCGATTAGAATTGAGGCAATGAAAAGTGGCTTTCTATTTCATGATAACATCGGGTTTATTCGTCTTTGGGAAATTGCTCATCTAATTCGATTGGAATCGAACCAATGAAATGTGGTTTTTGATTTTATGATAACATCAGGTTTGTTCGTCTTTTACAAATTGCTAGTCCAATTGGATTGGAATCGAGCCAATGAAAAGTGGTTTTTGATTTCATGATAACATCGGGTTTGTTCGTTTTTGGCGAAATGCTAGTCTAATTCGATTTGAATCGAGCCAATGAAAAGTGGTGTTTGATTTCATGATAACTTCGGATTTGATCGTTTTCGAAAATTGCTAGTCTAATTCGATTGGAACTAAGCCAATGAAAAGTGGTTTTTGATTTCATGATAACTTCGAGTTTGATCATTTTCGACGAATTGCCAGTCTAATTCGATTGGAATCGAGCCAATGAAAAGTTGTTTTTGATTTCATGATAACTTTGGGTGTGTTCAGTTTCAGCTAATTGCTATTCTAATTCGATTGGAATCGAGCAAATGAAAAGTGGATTTTGATTTCATTATAACTTCGGGTTTGATCATTTTCGGTGAATTGCTAGTCCAATTCGATTGGAATCGAGCTAATGAAAAGTGGCTTTTGATTTCATGATAATTTCGGGTTTGTTCATTTTTGGAGAACTGCTAGTCTAAATCGGTTGGAATCGAGCGAATGAAAAGTGGTTTTCAATTTCATGTTAACATCGGGTTTGTTCGTCTTTGGCAAATTGCAAGTCTAATTCTAGTGGAATCAAGCCGATTGAAAGTTGTTTTTGATTTCATGACAGCTTTGGGCTTGATCGTTTTCAGCGAATTGCTAGTCTAATTCGATTGGAATCGAGCCATTAGAAAGTGATTTTTGGTTTCTTTATAACTTCGGATTTTTTCATTTTTGGCGAATTGCTAGTCTAATTGGATTGGAATCAAGCCAATCAAAAGTGGCTTTCGATTTCATGATAAGTTCGAGTTTGTTTATTTTTGGAGAAATGCTAGTCTAATTCGATTGGAATCGAACCAATGAAAAGTGGTTTCTGACTTCATGATAACTTCAAGTTTGTTCATTTTTTTGCGAAATGCTAGTCTAATTCGATTGGAAAGCCAAGGAAAAGTGGTTTTTGATTTCATGAAAACTTCGGGTTTGATCATTTTCGGTGAACTGCTAGTCTAATTCGATTGGAATTGACCCAATGAAAAGTGATTTTTGATTTCATGATAAATTCGAGTTTGTTCGTTTTCGGCTAATTGCTAGTCTTATTCAATTGGAATTGAGCCAATGAAAAGTGGTTTTTGATTTCTTGATAACTTCGGGTTTTATCGTTTTCAGTTAATTGCTAGTCTAATTCGATTGGAATTGAGCCAATGAAAAGTGGTTTTTGATTTCATGATAACTTTGAGTTTGTTCGTTTACTGCGAATTGCTAGTCTTATTCAATTTGAAATCGAGCCAATGAAAAGTGGCTTTCTATTTCATGATAACTTTGGGTTTGATCGTTTTCAAAAAATTTCTCGTCAAATTCGTTTGGAATCGAGACAACAAAAAGTGGTTTTCGATTTCGTGATAAACTTCGACTTTGATCGTTTTCGGCTTATTGCTAGTCAAATTCGATTGGAATCGAGCCAAGGAAAATTAGTTTTTGATTTCATGATAATTTGGGTTTGTTCCTTTTCGACGAAATACTAGCTTAATTCGATTCGAATCAAGCCAATGAAAAGTGGTTTTCCATTACATGATAACTTCGGGTTTCTTCTTTTTGGTGAATTGCTAGTCTAATTCGATTGGAATCGAGCCAATGAAAAGTGGTTTTTGATTTCATGATAACTTCATGTTTGATCATTTTCGGCGAATTGCCAGTCTAATTCGATTGGAATCGAGCCAATGAAAAGTGATTTTTGATTTCATGATAAATTCGAGTTTGTTCGTTTTCGGCTAATTGCTAGTCTTATTCAATTGGAATT
>NW_019264981.1:0-11504 GCF_002742605.1 Olea europaea var. sylvestris
TATGAGGGATTTTACCCATTTTTTGAAAGAATGAGCACTTGCATATTTGGAACGCTTGGATAGTCGGCGTACGAAGAATTGAGAGTAACTTTTGCAGACGGTGTCCGTTTAGGGCCCATAAGTACTTTTTGAAAATGTAGCGACCGTTTTGGATTGAATTCACCACTTCGTCGTGACGTATGAGGGATTTTAGCCATTTTTGGAAAGAATGTGCACTTACATATTTGGAACGCTTGGATAGTCGGCGTACGAAGAATTGAGCGTGACTTTTGCACACGGTGTCCGTTTCAGGACCATAAATACTTTTTGGAAATGTAGTGATCGTTTTGGATTGAACTCAAGACTTCGTCGTGATGTATGAGGGATTTCAACCTTTTTTCTAAAGAATGAGCGCTTCCACATTTGTAACGCTTGGAGAGTCGGCGTTCGAGGAATTGAGCGTGACTTTTGCAGACGGTGTCCCTTTAGGGCCCATAAGTACTTTTTGGAAATGTAGCGACCGTTTTGGATTGAACTCAAGACTTCGTCGTGACGTATGAGGGATTTCAGCCTTTTTTGGAATTGAGCGTAACTTTTGCAAACGGTGTCCTGTTAGGTTCCATAAGTACTTTTTGGAAATGTAGCGACCGTTTTGGATTGAACTCACAACTTCGCCGTAACGTATGAGGGATTTTAGCCATTTTTTGAAAGAAGGAGCACTTCCATATTTGGAATGCTTGGATAGTTGGCGTACGAAGAATTGAGCGTAACTTTTGCGCACGGTGTCAATTTTTGGCCCATAAGTCCTTTTTGGAAATGTAGCGACCGTTTTGGATTGAACTCACAACTTCGTTGTGACGTATGAGGGATTTTAGCCATTTTTGAAAGAATTAGCACTTCCATATTTGGAACACTTGGATAGTCAGTGTACGAAGAATTGAGCGTAACTTTTGCGCACGGTGTCCATTTTTGGCCAATAAGTCCTTTTGGGAAATGTAGCGACCGTTTTGGATTGAACTCACAACTTCGTCGTGACGTATGAGGGATTTTACCCAATTTTTGAAAGAATGAGCACTTCCATATTTGGAACGCTTGGATAGTCTGCGTACGAAGCATTGAGCGTAACTTTTGCGTACTGTGTCCGTTTTGGGCCCATAAGTACTTTTTGGAAATGTAGCGACCATTTTGGATTGAACTCACAACTTCGTCGTGACGTATGAGGGATTTTCGCCATTTTTTGAAAGAATGAGCACTTGCATATTTGGAACGCTTGGATAGTCGGCGTACGAAGAATTGAGCGAAACTTTTGCGCACGGTGTTCGTTTTTGGCCCATAAGTACTTTTGGGAAATGTAGCGACCGTTTTGGATTGAACTCACAACTTCGTCGTGACGTATGAGGGATTCTAGCCATTTTTTGAAAGAATGACCACTTGCATATTTGGAACGCTTGTATAGTCAGGGTACGAAGCATTGAGCGTAACTTTTGCGTACTGTGTCCGTTTTGGGCCCATAAGTACTTTTTGGAAATGTAGCGATCGTTTTGGATTGAACACAAAAATTCGGCGTGACGTATGAGGGATTTTAGCCATTTTTTGAAAGAATGAACACTTCCATATTTGGAACGCTTGGATAGTCGGCGTACGAAGCTTTGAGCGTAACTTTTGCGTACGGTGTCCGTTATGGGCCCCTAAGTACTTTTTGGAAATGTAGCGACCATTTTGGATTGAACTCACAACTTCGTCGTGACGTATGAGGGATTTTAGCCATTTTATTAAAGAATGAGCACTTGCATATTTGGAAAGCTTGGATAGTCGGCGTACGAAGCATTGAGCGTAACTTTTGCGTACTGTGTCCATTTTGGGCCCATAAGTACTTTTTGAAAATGTAGCGACCGTTTTGGATTGAACTCACAACTTCATTGTGACGTATGAGGGATTTTAGCCATTTTTTGAAAGAATGAGTACTTGCATATTTGGAACGCTTGGATAGTCGGCGTACGAAGCATTGAGCGTAACTTTTGCGTTCTGTGTCCGTTTTGGGCCCATAAGTACTTTTTGGAAATGTAGCTACCGTTTTGGATTGAACTCACAACTTTGTCGTGACGTATGAGGGATTTTAGCCATTTTTTGAAAGAATGAGCACTTGCATATTTGGAATGCTTGGATAGTCGGCGTACGAAGCATTGAGCGTAACTTTTGCGTACTGTGTCCGTTTTGGGCCCATAAGTACTTTTTGAAAATGTAGCGACCATTTTGGATTGAACTCACAATTCGTCGTGACGTATGAGGGATTTTTGCAATTTTTTGAAAGAACGAGCACTTGCATATTTGGAACGCTTGGATAGTCGACGTACGACGAATTGACGTAACTTTTGCGCACGGTGTCCGTCTTGGGCCCATAAGTAGTTTTTGAAAATGTAGCGACCGTTTTGGATTGAACTCAGAATTCGTCATGACGTATGAGGGATTTTAGCCATTTTTTGAAAGAATGAGCACTTGCATATTTGGAAAGCTTGGATAGTCGGCGTACGAAGAATTGAGCGTAACTTTTGCGCATGGTGTCTGTTTTTGGCCCATAAGTACTTTTGGAAAATGTAGCGACCGTTTTGGATTGAACTCACAACTTCGTCCTAATGTATGAGGGATTTTAGCCATTTTTTGAAAGAACGACCACTTGCATATTTAGAACGCTTGGATAGTCGGCGTACGAAGGATTGAGCGTAACTTTTGCGAACTGTGTCCGTTTTGGGCCCATAAGTACGTTTTGAAAATATAGCGACCGTTTTGGATTGAACTCACTACTTCGTCGTGATGTATGAGGGATTTTCGCCATTTTTTGAAAGAATGAGCACTTCCATGTTTGGAACGCTTGGATAGTCGGCGTACGAAGCATTGAGCGTAACTTTTGCGTACTGTGTCCGTTTTGGGCCCATAAGTACTTTTTGGAAATGTAGCGACCATTTTGGATTGAACTCACAACTTCGTCGTGACGTATGAGGGATTTTAGCCATTTTTCTAAGCATTGAGCACTTGCATATTTGGAAAGCTTGGATAGTCGGCGTACGAAGCATTGAGCGTAACTTTTGCGTACTGTGTCCATTTTGGGCCCATAAGTACTTCTTGGAAATGTAGCGACCATTTTGGATTGAACTCATAACTTCATCGTGACGTATGAGGGATTTTAGCCATTTTTCGAAAGAATGAGCACTTGCATATTTGGAACGCTTGGATAGTCGACGTACGAAGCATTGAGCGTAACTTTTGCGTAATGTGTCCGTTTTGGGCCCATAAGTACTTTATGAAAATGTAGCGACCGTTTTGGATTGAACTCAAAACTTCGCCGTGAAGTATGAGGGATTTTAGCCATTTTTCGAAAGAATGAGTACTTGCATATTTGGAACGCTTGGATAGTCAGCGTACGAAGCATTGAGCGTAACTTTTGTGTACTGTGTCCGTTTTGGGCCCATAAGTACTTTTTGGAAATGTAGCTACCGTTTTGGATTGAACTCACAACTTTGTCGTGACGTATGAGGGATTTTAGTCATTTTTTGAAAGAATGAGCACTTGCATATTTGGAACGCTTGGTTAGTCGGCGTACGAAGTATTGAGCGTAACTTTTGCGTACTGTGTCCGTTTTCGGCCCGTAAGTACTTTTTGGAAATGTAGCGACCGTTTTGATTGGACTCACGACTTCGTCGTGACGTATGAGGGATTTTCGCCATTTTTTGAAAGAATGAGCACTTGCATATTTGGAACGCTTGGATAGTCGGCGTACGAAGAATTGACGTAACTTTTGCGCACGGTGTCCATCTTGAGCCCACAAGTACTTTTTGGAAATGTAGCGACCGTTTTGGATTGAACTCACAATTCATCGTGACGTATGAGGAATTTTTGCCATTTTTTGATAGAACGAGCACTTCCATATTTGGAACACGACGGTGTCCGTTTCGGGCCCATAAGTACTTTTTGGAAATGTAGCGATCATTTTAGATTGAACTCAAGACTTCGTCGTGACGTATGAGGGATTTCGGCCTCTTTTCTAAAGAATGAGAGCTTCCATATTTGTAACGCTTGGAGAGTCGGCGTACGAGGAATTGAGCGCAACTTTTGCAGACGGTGTCCGTTTAGGGCCCATAAGTACTTTTTGGAAATGTAGCGACCGTTTTCGATTGAAATCACAACTTCGTCGTGACGTTTGAGGGATTTTAGCCATTTTTTGAATGAATGAGCACTTGCATATTTGGAACGCTTGGACAGTCGGCGCACGAGGAATTGAGCGTAACTTTTGCAGACGGTGTCTGTTTAGGTCCCATAAGTACTTTTTGGAAATGTAGCGATCGTTTTGTATTGAACTCACAGCTTCGTCGTGACGTATGAGGGATTTTAGCCATTTTTTGAAAGAACGAGCACTTGCATATTTGGAACGCTTGGATAGTCGGCGTACGAAGAATTGACATAACTTTTGCGCACGGTGTCCGTCTTGGGCCCATAAGTACTTTTTGAAAATGTAGCGACCGTTTTGGATTGAACTCACAATTCGTCGTGACGTATGAGGGATTTTCGCCATTTTTTGAAAGAATGAGCACTTCCATATTTGGAACGCCACGGTGTCCGTTTCGGGCCCATAAGTACTGTTTGGAAATGTAGCGATCATTTTGGATTGAACTCAAGACTTCATCATGACGTATGAGGGATTTCGGCCATTTTTTTAAAGAATGAGCGCTTCCATATTTATAAAGCTTGGAGAGTTAACGTACGAGGAATTGAGCGTAAATCTTGCAGACGGTGTCCGTTTAGGGCCCATAAGTACTTTTTGGAAATGTAGCGACCGTTTTGGATTGAAATCACAACTTCGTCGTGACGTTTGGGGGATTTTAGCCATTTTTTGAAAGAACGAGCACTTTCATATTTGGAACGCTTGGACAATCGACGTACGAGGAATTGAGCGTAACTTTTGCAGACGGTGTCCGTTTAGGGCCCATAAGTACTTTTTGGAAATGTAGGGATCGTTTTGGATTGAACTCACAACTTCGTCGTGACGTATGAGGGATTTTAGCCATTTTTTGAAAGAACGAGCACTTGCATATTTGGAACGCTTGGATAGTCGGCGTACGAAGAATTGACGTAACTTTTGCGCACGGTGTCCGTCTTGGGCCCATAAGTACATTTTGAAAATGTAGTGATCGTTTTGGATTGAACTCACAATTCGTCGTGACGTATCAGGGATTTTCGCCATTTTTTGAAAGAATAAGCACTTCCGTATTTGGAACGCCACGGTGTCCGTTTCGGGCCCATACGTACATTTTGGAAATGTAGCGATCGTTTTGGATTGAACTCAAGACTTCGTCGTGACGTATGAGGGATTTCGGCCTTTTTTCTAAAGAATGAGCGCTTCCATATTTGTAATGCTTGGAGAGTCGACGTACGAGGAATTGAGCGTAACTTTTGCGGACGGTGTCCGTTTCAGGCCCATAAGTACTTTTTGGAAATATAGCGGCCATTTTGGATTGAACTCACAACTTCGTCGTGACGTTTGAGGGATTTTAGCCATTTTTTGAAAGAATGAGCACTTCCATATTTGGAACGCTTGGATAGTCGACGTACGACGAATTGACGTAACTTTTGCGCACGGTGTCCGTTTTGGGCCCATAAGTACTTTTTGGAAATCTAGCGGCCATTTTGGATTGAACTCACAACTTCGTCGTGACGTTTGAGGGATTTTAGCCATTTTTTGAAAGAATGAGCACTTCCATATTTGGAACGCTTGGATAGTCGACGTACGACGAATTGACGTAACTTTTGCGCACGGTGTCCGTTTTGGGCCCATAAGTACTTTTTGGAAATCTAGCGGCCATTTTGGATTGAACTCACAACTTCGTCGTGACGTTTGAGGGATTTTAGCCATTTTTTGAAAGAATGAGCACTTCCATATTTGGAACGCTTGGATAGTCGACGTACGACGAATTGACGTAACTTTTGCGCACGGTGTCCGTTTTGGGCCCATAAGTACTTTTTGGAAATGTAGCGACCGTTTTGGATTGAAATCACAACTTCGTCATGACGTTTGATGGATTTTATCCATTTTTTGAAAGAATGTGCACCTTGATATTTGGAATGCTAAGACAGTCGGCGTACGAGGAATTGAGCATAACTTTTGCAGACGGTGTCCGTTTAGGGCCCATAAGTACTTTTTGGAAATGTAGCGATCGTTTTGGATTGAACTCACAACTTCGTCGTGACGTATGAGGGATTTTAGCCATTTTTTGAAAGAACGAGCACTTGCATATTTGGAACGCTTGGATAGTCGACGTACGACGAATTGACGTAACTTTTGCGCACGGTGTCCGTCTTGAGCCCATAAGTACTTTTTGAAAATGTAGCGACCGTTTTGGATTGAACTCACAATTCGTCGTGACGTATGAGGGATATTCGCCATTTTTTGAAAGAATAAGCACTTCCGTATTTGGAATGCCACGGTGTCCGTTTCGGGCCCATACGTACATTTTGGAAATGTAGCGATCGTTTTGGATTGAACTCAAGACTTCGTCGTGACGTATGAGGGATTTCGGCCTTTTTTCTAAAGAATGAGCGCTTCCATATTTGTAACGCTTGGAGAGTCGACGTACGAGGAATTGAGCGTAACTTTTGCGGACGGTTTCCGTTTCGGGCCCATAAGTACTTTTTGGAAATATAGCGGCCATTTTGGATTGAACTCACAACTTCGTCGTGACGTTTGAGGGATTTTAGCCATTTTTTGAAAGAATGAGCACTTGCAAATTTGGAATGCTTGGATAGTCGGCGTACGAAGAATTGAGCGTAACTTTTGCGCACGGTTTCCGTTTTGGGCCCATAAGTACTTTTTGGAAATGTAGCGACCGTTTTGGATTGAACTCACAATTCGTCATGACGTATGAGGGATTTTCGCCATTTTTTGAAAGAATGAGCACTTCCATATTTGGAACGCTTGGATAGTCGGCGTACGAAGAATTGAGCGTGACTTTTGCGCACGATGTCCGTTTTGGGCCCATAAGTAGTTTTTGGAAATGTTGCGATCGTTTTGGATTGAACTCAAGACTTCGTCGTGACGTATGAGGGATTTTGACCTTTTTTCTAAAGAATGAGCGCTTCCATATTTGTAACGCTTGGAGAGTCGGCGTACGAGGAATTGAGCGTAACTTTTGCAGACGGTGTCCGTTTAGGGCCCATAAGTGCTTTTTGGAAATGTAGCGACCGTTTTGGATTGAAATCACAACTTCGTCATGACGTTTGATGGATTTTATCCATTTTTTGAAAGAATGTGCACCTTCATATTTGGAATGCTTGGACAGTCGGCGTACGAGGAATTGAGCATAACTTTTGCAGACGGTGTCCGTTTAGGGCCCATAAGTACTTTTTGGAAATGTAGCGATCGTTTTGGATTGAACTCACAACTTCGTCGTGACGTATGAGGGATTTTAGCCATTTTTTGAAAGAACGAGCACTTGCATATTTGGAACGCTTGGATAGTCGACGTACGACGAATTGACGTAACTTTTGCGCACGGTGTCCGTCTTGAGCCCATAAGTACTTTTTGAAAATGTAGCGACCGTTTTGGATTGAACTCACAATTCGTCGTGACGTATGAGGGATTTTCGTCATTTTTTGAAAGAATAAGCACTTCCGTATTTGGAACGCCACGGTGTCCGTTTCGGGTCCATGAGTACTGTTTGGAAAATTAGCGATCGTTTTGGATTGAACTCAAGACTTCATCATGACGTATGACGGATTTCGGCCTTTTTTCTAAAGAATGAGCTCTTCTATATTTATAACGCTTGGAGAATCAGCGTACGAGGAAATGAGCGTAACTTTTGCGGACGGTGCCTGTTTAGGGCCCATAAGTACTTTTTGGAAATGTAGCGACCGTTTTTCGATTGAAATCACAACTTCGTCGTGACGTTTGAGGGATTTCAGCCTTTTTTTGAAAGAATGAGCACTTGCATATTTGGAAAGCTTGGACAGTCGGCGTACGAGGAATTGAGCGTAACTTTTGCAGACGGTGTCCGTTTAGGGCCCATAAGTACTTTTTGGAAATATAGGGATCGTTTTGGATTGAACTCACAACTTCGTCGTGACGTATGAGGGATTTTAGCCATTTTTTGAAAGAACGAGCACTTGCATATTTGGAACGCTTGGATAGTCGGCGTACGAAGAATTGACGTAACTTTTGCGCACGGTGTCCGTCTTGGGCCGATAAGTACATTTTGAAAATGTAGCGACCGTTTTGGATTGAACTCACAATTCATCGTGACGTATGAGGGATTTTCGCCATTTTTTGAAGAATAAGCACTTCCGTATTTGGAACGCCACGGTATCCGTTTCGGGCCCATACGTACATTTTGGAAATGTAGCGATCGTTTTGGATTGAACTCAAGACTTCGTCGTGACGTATGAGGGATTTCGGCCTTTTTTCTAAAGAATGAGCGCTTCCATATTTGTAACGCTTGGAGAGTCGACGTACGAGGAATTGAGCGTAACTTTTGCGAACGGTGTCCGTTACGGGCCCATAAGTACTTTTTGGAAATATAGCGACCGTTTTGGATTGAACTCACAACTTCGTCGTGACGTATGAGGAATTTTAGCCATTTTTTGAAAGAATGAGCACTTGCATATTTGGAACGCTTGGATAGTCGGTGTACGAAGAATTGAGCGTAACTTTTGCGCACGGTGTCCGTTTTGGGCCCATAAGTACTTTTTGGAAATGTAACGACCGTTTTGGATTGAACTCACAATTCATCGTGACGTATGAGGGATTGTCGCCATTTTTTGAAAGAATGAGCACTTGCATATTTGGAACGCTTGGATAGTCGGCGTACGAAGAATTGAGCGTGACTTTTACACACGGTGTCCGTTTCGGGCCCATAAGTACTTTTTGGAAATGTAGCGATCGTTTTGGATTGAACTCAAGACTTCGTCGTGACGTATGAGGGATTTTGGCCGTTTTTCTAAAGAATGAGCGCTTCCATGTTTGTAACGCTTGGAGAGTCGGCGTACGAGGAATTGAGCATGACTTTTACAGACGGTGTCCGTTTAGGGCCCATAAGTACTTTTTGGAAATGTAGCGACCGGTTTGGTTTGAACTCAAGACTTCGTCGTGACGTATGAGGGATTTTGGCCTTTTTTGGAATTGAACGTAACTTTTACAGACGGTGTCCGTTCAGGGCCGATAAGTACTTTTTGGAAATCTAGGGACCGTTTTGGATTGAACTCACTACTTCGTCGTGGCGTATGAGGGATTTTAGCCATTTTTTGAAAGAATGAGCACTTGCATATTTGGAACGCTTGGATAGTCGGCGTACGAAGAATTGAGCGCAACTTTTGCGTATGGCGTCCGTTTTGGTCCCGTAAGTACTTTTTGAAAATGTACCGACCGTTTTGGATTGAACTCACAACTTCATCGTGACGTATGAGGGATTTCAGCCATTTTTTGAAAGAATGAGCACTTGCAAATTTGGAACGCTTGGATAGTCGGCGTACGAGGAATTGAGCGTAACTTTTGCAGACGGTGTCCGTTTAGGGCCCATAAGTACTTTTTGGAAATGTAGCGACCGGTTTGGATTGAACTCAAGACTTCGTCGTAACGTATATTTCGGCCTTTTTTGGAATTGAGCGTAACTTTTGCCGACGCTGTCCGTTTAGGGCCCATAAGTACTTTTTGGAAATGTAGCGACCGTTTTGGATTGAACTCACTACTTCGTCGTGATGTATGAGGGATTTTTGCCATTTTTTGAAAGAATGAGCACTTGCATATTCGGAACGCTTGGATAGTCGGCGTACGAAGAATCGAGCGTAACTTTTGCACACGGTGTCTGTTTCGGGCCCATAAGTACCTTTTGGAAATGTAGCGACCGTTTTGGATTGAACTCACGACTCGTCGTGACGTATGAGGGATTTTTGCCATTTTTTGAAAGAATGAGCACTTGCATATTCGGAACGCTTGGATAGTCGGCGTACGAAGAATTGAGCGTAACTTTTGCACACGGTGTCCGTTTCGGGCCCATAAGTACCTTTTGGAAATGTAGCGATCGTTTTGGATTGAACACAAGACTTCGTCGTGACGTATGAGGGATTTTGCCCTTTTTTCTAAAGAATGAACGCTTCCATATTTGTAACGCAAGGAGAGTCGGCGTACGAGAAATTGAACGTAACTTTTGCAGACGGTGTCCGTTTAGGGCCCATAAGTACTTTTTGGAAATGTAGCGACCGTTTTGGATTGAACTCACTACTTCATCGTGACGTATGAGGGATTTTAGCCATTTTTTGAAAGAATGAGCACTTGCATATTTGGAACGCTTGGATAGTCGGCATACGAGGAATTGAGCGCAACTTTGGCGTACGTTGCCCATTTTGGTCCCATAAGTACTTTTTGGAAATGTAGCGACCATTTTGGATTGAACTCACGACTTCGTCGTGACGTATGAGAGATTTTAGCCATTTTTTGAAAGAATGAGCACTTGCATATTTGGAACGCTTGGATAGTCGGCGTACGAAGAATTGAGCGCAACTTTTGCGATCGGTGTCCGTTTTGGTCCCATAAGTACTTTTTGGAAATGTAGCGGCCGTTTTGGGTTGAACTCACAATTCGTCGTGACGTATAAGGGATTTTCGCCATTTTTTGAAAAGAATGAGAAATTTCATATTTGGAACGCTGGGATAGTCGGCGTACGAAGAATTGTGCGTAACTTTTGCGCACGGTGTCTGTTTTGAGCCTATAAGTACTTTTTGGAAATGTAGCGACCGTTTTGGATTGAACTCACTACTTCGTCGTGACGTATGGGGGATTTTAGCCATTTTTTGAAAGAATGAGCACTTGCATATTTGGAACGCTTGGATAGTCGGCGTACGAAGAATTGAGCGTAACTTTTGCGCGCGGGGTCCGTTTTGGGCCCATAAGTACTTTTGGGATATGCAGCGACCGTTTTGGATTGAACTCACAAATTCATCGTGACGTATAAAGGATTTTAGCCATTTTTTGAAAGAATGAGCACTTGAATATTTGGAACGCTTGGATAGTCGGCGTACGAAGAATTGAGCGTAACTTTTGCATACGATGTCCGTTTTGGGCCCATGAGTACCTTTTGGAAATGTACCGATCGTTTTGGATTGAACTCAAGACTTCGTCGTGACGTATGAGGGATTTTGCCCTTTTTTCTAAAGAATGAGCGCTTCCATATTTGTAACGCAAGGAGAGTCGGCGTACGAAAAATTGAACGTAACTTTTGCAGACGGTGTCCGTTTAGGGCCCATAAGTACTTTTAAGAAATGTAGAGACCGTTTTGGATTGAACTCACTACTTCATCGTGACGTATGAGGGATTTTAGCCATTTTTTGAAAGAATGAGCACTTGCATATTTGGAACGCTTGGATAGTCGGCATATGAGGAATTGAGCGCAACTTTGGCGTACCGTGCCCATTTTTGGTCCCATAAGTACTTTTTGGAAATGTAGCGACCATTTTGGATTGAACTCACGACTTCGTCGTGACGTATG
>NW_019264982.1:0-11503 GCF_002742605.1 Olea europaea var. sylvestris
AAGTTTTCATGAAATCAAGAACCACTTTTCATTGGCTCGATTCCAATCGAGTTAGACTAGCAATTCACGAAAAAGAACAAACCTGAAGTTATCATGTAATCAAAAACCACTTTTCATTGGCTCGATTCCAATCGAATTAGACTAGCAATTAGCCGAAAACGAACCAACCTGAAGTTACCAAGAAATCAAAAATCACTTTTCATTGGCTCGATTCCAATCGAATTAGATTGGCAATTCGCCGAAAATGATCAAACCCGAAGTTATCATGAAATTAAAAACCACCTTTCATTGTGTCAATTCCAATCGAATCAGACTAGCAATTCACCGAAAATGATCGAACCCGAACTTTTCATGAAATCAAAAACCACTTTTCATTGGCTCGATTCCAATGGAGTTAGACTATCAATTCACGAAAAAGAACAAACCCGAAGTTATCATGTAATCAAAAACCACTTCATACTGGCGCGATTCCAATCGAATTCGACTAGTATTTCTCCAAAAAGGAGCAAACCCGAAGTTATCATGAAATCAAAAACCACTTTTCATTGGCTCTATTCCAAACGAATTGGACAAGCAATTTGCCGAAAATGATCAAACCTGAAGTTATCATGAAATCAAAACGGCTTTTCGTTGGCTCGATTCCAATCGAATTAGACTAGCAATTCACGAAAAAGAACAAATTTGAAGTCATCATGTAATCAAAAACCACTTTTCATTAGCTCGATTCCAATCGAATTAGACTGGCAATTCGCCGAAAACGATCAAACCTGAAGTTATCATGAAATCAAAAACCACTTTTCATTGGCTCGATTCCAATCGAATTAGACTAGTATTTCACCAAAAGTGAACAAACCTGAAGTTATCATGAACTCAAAAACCACTTTTCATTGGCTGAATTCCAATCGAATTAGACTAGCAATTTGCTGAAAACGAACAAACCTGAAGTTATCAAGAAATCAAAAATCACTTTTCATTGCCTCGATTCCAATCGAATTAAACTGGCAGTTCATCGAAAATGATCAAACCCGAAGTTATCATGAAATCAAAAATCACTTTTCATTGGGTCAACTCCAACCAAATTGGACTAGCAATTCACCGAAAACGATAAAACCCGAAGTTTTCATGAAATCAGAAACCACTTTTCATTGGCTCGATTCCAATCGTATTAGACTAGCAATTTGTAAAAGACGAACAAACCCGATGTTATCATGAAATCAAAAACCACTTTTCATTGCGTCAATTCCAATCGAATTAGACTAGCAATTCACCGAAAATGATCAAACCCGAAGTTATCATGAAATCAAAAACCACTTTTCATTGGCTCGATTCCAGTCATATTAGATTAGCAATTTGTCAAAGACGAACAATCCCCAAGTTATCATGAAATCAAAAACCATTTCTCATTGGCTCGATTCCAATCGAATTAAACTAGCAATTCTCCAAAAAGCAACAAACCCGAAGTTATCATGAAATCAAAAACCACTTTTCATTGGCTCGATTCCAAACGAATTGGACTAGCAATTTGTCGAAAATGATCAAACCCAACGTTATCATGAAATCAAAACAACTTTTCACTGGCTCGATTCCAATCGAATTAGACTAGCAATTCGCCGAAAACGAACAAACTCGAAGTTATCATGAAATCAAAAACCACTTTCCGTTGGCTCGATTCCAATCGAATTAGACTAATATTTCTCCAAAAATGAACAAACTTGAAGTTACCATGAAATCAAAAACCACTTTTCATTTGCTGAATTCCAATCAAATTAGACTAGCAATTTGCCGAAAACGAACAAACCTGAAGTTATCAAGAAATCAAAAATCACTTTTCATTGGCTCAATTCCAATCAAATTAAACTGGCAATTCGTCGAAAATGATCAAACCCGAAGTTGTCATGAAGTCAAAAATCACTTTTCATTGGCTACATTCCAATCGAATTAGACTGGCAATTCGTTTGAAATGATCAAACCCAAAGTTCTCATGAAATCAAAAACCACTTTTCATTGTGTCAATTCCAATCAAACTAGACTAGAAATTAACCGAAAACTATCAAACCTCGAAGTTTTCATGAAATCAAAAACAACTTTTCATTGGCTCGATTCCAATCGAGTTAGACTATCAATTCACGAAAAGGAACAAAGCCTAAGTTATCATGTATTCAAAAATGACTTTTCATTGGCTCGTTTCCAATCGATTTAGACTAGCATTTCTCCAAAAAGGAACAAACCCGAAGTTATCATGAAATCAAAAACCACTTTTCATTGGCTCGATTCCAAACGAATTGGACTAGCAATTTGTCGAAAATGATCAAACCCGAAGTTATCATGAAATCAAAACAGCTTTTCATTGGCTCGATTCCAATCGAATTAGACTAGCAATTCATCGAAAACGATCAAACCCGAAGTTTCCATGAAATAAAAAACAACTTTTCATTGGCTCGATTCCAATCGAATTGGACAAGCAATTTGCCAAAAATGGTCAAATCCGAAGTTATCATGAAATCAAAACAACTTCTCATTGGCTCGATTCCAATCGAAATAGACTAGCAATTCACTGAAAACGATCAAACCCGAAGTTTTAATGAAATCAAAAACCACTTTTCATTGGCTCGATTCAAATCAAATTAGACTAGTATTTCTCCAAAAATGAAAAAACCTGAAGTCATCATGAAATCAAAAACCACTTTTCATTGGCCGCATTCCAATCGAATTAGACTAATGATTAGCCGAAAACGAACAAACCTGAAGTTATCAAGAAATCAAAAATCACTTTTCATTGGCTCGATTCCAATTGAATTAGACTCGCAATTCGTCGAAAATGATCAAACCCGAAGTTATCATGAAATCAAAAACCACCTTTTATTGTGTCAATTCCAATCGAATCAGACTAGCAATTCACCGAAAACGATCAAACCCGATCGAGTTAGACTATTAATTCACGAAAAAGAACAAACCCGAAGTTATCATGTAATCAAAAACCACTTTTCATTGGCTCATTTCCAATCAAATTCGTCTAGTATTTCTCCAAAAAGGAGCAAACCCGAAGTTATCATTAAATCAAAAACCACTTTTCATTGGCTCGATTCCAAACGAATTGGACTAGCAATTTGCCAAAAATGATCAAACCCGAAGTTATCATGAAATCAAAACAACTTTTCATTGGCTCGATTCCAATTGAATTAGACTAGCAATTCACTGAAAACGATCAAACCTAAAGTTTTCATGAAATAAAAAACCACTTTTCATTGGCTCGATTCTAATCAAGTTAGACTAGCAATTCACGAAAAAGAACTAACCCGAAGTTATCATGTAATCAAAATCCACTTTTCATTGGCTCGATTCCAATCGAATTAGACTAGCATATCTCCAAAAAGGAACAAACCCGAAGTTATCATGAAAGCATGAACCACTTTTCATTGGCTCGATTCCAATCGAATTAGACTAGCAATTTGCCGAAAATGATCAAACCCAAAGTTATCATGAAATCAAAACAACTTTTCATTGGCTCGATTCCAATCGAATTAGACTAGCAATTCACCAAAAAAGATCAAGCCCGAAGTTATCATGAAATCAAAAACCACTTTTCATTGGCTCGATTCTGATCGAATTGGACTAGCAATTTGCCAAAAATGGTCAAACCCTAAGTTATCATGAAATAGAAACAACTTTTCATTGGCTCGTTTCCAATCGAATTAGACTAGCAATTCACTGAAAACGATCAAACCCGAAGTTTTCATGAAATCAATAACCACTTTTCATTGGCTCGATTCAAATCAAGGTAGACTAGTATTTCTCCAAAAATGAAAAAACCTGACGTTATCATGAAATCAAAAACCACTTTTCATTGGCTGCATTCCAATCGAATTAGACTAGCGATTAGCCGAAAACGAACAAACCTGAAGTTATCAAGAAATCAAAAATCACTTTTGATTGGCTCGATTCCAATCGAATTAGACTGGCAATTCGTCAAAAATGGTCAAACCCGAAGTTATCATGAAATCAAAAACCACCTTTCATTGGGTCAATTCCAATCGAATCAGACTAGCAATTCACCTAAAACAATCAAACCCAAAGTTTTCATGAAATCAAAAACCACTTTTCGTTGGCTCGATTCCAATAGAGTTAGACTATCAATTCACGAAAAAGAACAAACCCGACGTTATCATGTAATCAAAGACCACTTTTCATTGGATCGATTCCAATCGAATTAGACTAGTATTTCTCCAAAAAGGAGCAAACCCGAAGTTATCATGAAATCCAAAACCACTTTTCATTGGCTCGATTCCAAACGAATTGGACTAGCGATTTGTCGAAAATGATCAAACCCGAAGTTATCATGAAATTAAAACAACTTTTCATTGGCTCGATTCCAATCGAATTAGACTAGCAATTCACCGAAAATGATGAAACTTGTAGTTTTCATGAAATCAAAAACAACTTTTCATTGACTCGAATCCAATCAAATTAGACTAGCATTTCTCAGAAAACGAACAAACCCGAAGTTATCATGTAATCAAAAACCACTTTTCATTGGCTCGATTCCAATCGAATTAGACTAGCATTTATCCAAAAAGGAACAAACCCGAAGTTTTCATGAAATCAAAAATAAATTTTCATTGGCTCGATTCCAATCGAATTGGACTAGCAATTAGCCGAAAATGATCACACCCGAAGTTATCATGAAATTGAAAACCACTTTACATTGGCTCATTCCGACCGAATTAGTCCAGTAATTTTCCGAAAATGATCAAACCTGAAGTTATCATGAAATCGAAAGGAACTTTTGATTGGCTCGATTCCAATCGAATTAGACTAGCATATCTCCAAAAAGGAACAAACCCGAAGTTATCATGAAAGCATGAACCACTTTTCATTGGCTCGATTCCAATCGAATTAGACTAGCAATTTGCCGAAAATTATCAAACCCAAAGTTATCATGAAATCAAAACAACTTTTCATTGGCTCGATTCCAATCGAATTAGACTAGCAATTCACCAAAAAAGATCAAGCCCGAAGTTATCATGAAATCTAAAACCACTTTTCATTGGCTCAATTCTGATCGAATTGGACTAGCAATTTGCCAAAAATGGTCAAACCCTAAGTTATCATGAAATCGAAACAACTTTTCATTGGCTCGTTTCCAATCGAATTAGACTAGCAATTCACTGAAAATGATCAAACCCGAAGTTTTCATGAAATCAATAACCACTTTTCATTGGCTCGATTCAAATCAAGGTAGACTAGTATTTCTCCAAAAATGAAAAAACCTGACGTTATCATGAAATCAAAAACCACTTTTCATTGGCTGCATTCCAATCGAATTAGACTAGCGATTAACCGAAAACGAACAAACCTGAAGTTATCAAGAAATCAAAAATCACTTTTGATTGGCTCGATTCCAATCGAATTAGACTGGCAATTCGTCGAAAATGGTCAAACCCGAAGTTATCATGAAATCAAAAACCACCTTTCATTGGGTCAATTCCAATCGAATCAGACTAGCAATTCACCTAAAACGATCAAACCCAAAGTTTTCATGAAATCAAAAATCACTTTTCGTTGGCTCAATTCCAATAGAGTTAGACTATCAATTCACGAAAAAGAGCAAACCCGACGTTATCATGTAATCAAAGACCACTTTTCATTGGCTCGATTCCAATCGAATTAGACTAGTATTTCTCCAAAAAGGAGCAAACCCGAAGTTATCATGAAATCCAAAACCACTTTTCATTGGCTCGATTCCAAACGAATTGGACTAGCGATTTGTCGAAAATGATCAAACCCGAAGTTATCATGAAATTAAAACAACTTTTCATTGGCTCGATTCCAATCGAATTAGACTAGCAATTCACCGAAAATGATGAAACCCGTAGTTTTCATGAAATCAAAAACAACTTTTCATTGACTCGAATCCAATCAAATTAGACTAGCATTTCTCAGAAAACGAACAAACCCGAAGTTATCATGTAATCAAAAACCACTTTTCATTGGCTCGATTCCAATCGAATTAGACTAGCATTTATCCAAAAAGGAACAAACCCGAAGTTATCATGAAATCAAAAATAAATTTGCATTGGCTCGATTCCAATCGAATTGGACTAGCAATTTGCCGAAAATGATCAAACCTGAAGTTATCATGAAATTGAAAACCACTTTACATTGGCTCATTCCGACCGAATTAGTCCAGTAATTTTTCGAAAATGATCAAACCTGAAGTTATCATGAAATCGAAAGGCACTTTTCATTGGCTCGATACCAATCTAAATCAAACTAGCAATTCGCCGAAAATAATCAAACCCGAAGTTATCATGAAATCGAAAACAACTTTTCATTGGCTCGATTCCAATCGAATTGGACTAGCAATTTACCAAAAATGATCAAACCCGAAGTTATCATGAAATCAAAACAACTTTTCATTGGCTCGATTCCAATCGAATTAGACTAGCAATTCATCGAAAACGATCAAACCCGAAGTTTTCATGAAATCAAAAACCAATTTCGTTGGCTCGATTCAAATCGAGTTAGACTTGCAATTCACAAAAAAGAACAAACCCAAAGTTATCATGTAATCAAAAAACCACTTTTCATTGGCTCGATTCCAATCGAATTAGACTAGCATTTCTCGAAAAAGGAACCAACCCGAAGTTATCATGAAATCAAAAACAAATTTTCATTGTCTCGATTCCAATCGAATTGGACAGCAATTTACTGAAAATGATCAAACCCGAAGTTATCATGAAATTGAAAACCACTTTACATTGGCTCAATTCCAACCGATTTAGACAAGTAATTTTTCGAAAACGATCAAACCTGAAGTTATCATGAAATCGAAAGCCACATTCCATTGGCTCGATTCCAATCGAATTAGACTAGCAATTTGCCAAAAATGATCAAACCCGAAGTTCTCATGAAATCAAAAACCACTTTTCATTGGCTTGATTCCAATCGAATTAGACTGGTAATTCGCCGAAAATGATCAAACCCGAAGTTATAGTGAAATCAAAAACCACTTTTCATTGGCTCGATTCCAATCGAATTAGACTAGTATTTCTCCAAAAATGAACAAACTTGAAGTTACCATGAAATAAGAAACCACTTTTCATTGGCTGAATTCTAATCGAATTAGACTAGCAATTAGCCAAAAACGAACAAACCTGTAGTTATCAAGAAATCAAAAATCACTTTTCATTAGCTCAATTCCAATCGAATTAAACTGGCAATTCGTCGAAAATGGTCAAACCCGAAGTTGTCATGAAATCAAAAATAAACTTTTCATTGGCTCGATTCCAATCGAAATAGAATGGCAATTCGTCGAAATTGATCAAACCCGAAGTTCTCATGAAATCAAAAACCATATTTCATTGGGTCAATTCCAATCGAATTTGACAAGCAATTCATCGAAAACGATCAAACCTCGAAGTTTTCATGAAATCAAAATTCACTTTTCATTGGCTCGATTCCAATCGAATTAGACTAAAAATTCACGAAAAAGAGCAAAGCCGAAGTTATCATGTAATCAAAAACCACTTTTCATTGGCTCGATTCCAATCGATTTAGACTAGCATTTCTCCAAAAAGGAAAAAACCCGAAGTTATCATGAAATCAAAAATCACTTTTCATTGGCTCGATTCCAAACGAATTGGACTAGCAATTTTTCGAAAATGATCAAACCCGACGTTATCATGAAATCAAAACAACTTTTCACTGGCTCGATTCCAATCGAATTAGACTAGCAATTCACCGAAAACGATCAAACCCGAAGTTTCCATGAAATAAAAAACCAATTTTCATTGGTTCGATTCTAATCGAGTTAGACCAGCTATTCACAAAAAAGAACAAACCCGAAGTTATCACGTAATCAAAAACCACTTTTCATTGGCTCGATTCCAATCGAATTAGACTAGCGTTTCTCCAAAAAGGAACAAACCCGAAGTTATCATGAAATCATAAACCACTTTTCATTGGCTCGATTCCAATCGAATTGGACTAGCAATTTGCCGAAAATGATCAAACCCGAAATTATCATGAAATCAAAACAACTTTTCATTGGCCCGATTCCAATCGAATTAGACTAGCAATTCACCGAAAAAGATCAAACCCGAAGTTTTCATGAAATCAAGAACCACTTTTCATTGGCTCGATTCCAATCGAGTTAGACTAGCAATTCACGAATAAGAACAAACCCGAAGTTATCATGTAATCAAAAACCACTTTTCATTGGCTCGATTCCAATCGAATTAGACTAGCAATTAGCCGAAAACGAACCAACCTGAAGTTATCAAGAAATCAAAAATCACTTTTCATTGGCTCGATTCCAATCGAATTAGAATGGCAATTCGTCGAAAATGATCAAACCCGAAGTTATCATGAAATTAAAAACCACCTTTCATTGCGTCAATTCCAATCGAATCAGACTAGCAATTCACCGAAAACGATCGAACCCGAAGTTTTCATGAAATCAAAAACCACTTTTCAATGGCTCGATTCCAATGGAGTTAGACTATCAATTCACGAAAAAGAACAAACCCGAAGTTATCATGTAATCAAAAACCACTTCATATTGGCGCGATTCCAATCGAATTCGACTAGTATTTCTCCAAAAAGGAGCAAACCCGAAGTTATCATTAAATCAAAAACCACTTTTCATTGGCTCTATTCCAAATGAATTGGACAAGCAATTTGCCGAAAATGATCAAACCTGAAGTTATCATGAAATCAAAACAACTTTTCATTGGCTCGATTCCAATCGAATTAGACTAGCAATTCACGAAAAAGAACAAATTTGAAGTCATCATGTAATCAAAAACCACTTTTCATTAGCTCGATTCCAATCGAATTAGACTGGCAATTCGCCGAAAACGATCAAACCCGAAGTTATCATGAAATCAAAAACCACTTTTCATTGGCTCGATTCCAATCGAATTAGACTAGTATTTCTCAAAAAATGAACAAACCTGAAGTTATCATGAACTCAAAAACCACTTTTCATTGGCTGAATTCCAATCGAATTAGACTAGCAATTTGCCGAAAACGAACAAACCTGAAGTTATCAAGAAATCAAAAATCACTTTTCATTGCCTCGATTCCAATCGAATTAAACTGGCAGTTCATCGAAAATGATCAAACCCGAAGTTATCATGAAATCAAAAACCACTGTTCATTGGGTCAACTCCAACCAAATTGGACTAGCAATTCACCGAAGACGATAAAACCCGAAGTTTTCATGAAATCAGAAACCACTTTTCATTGGCTCGATTCCAATCGTATTAGACTAGCAATTTGTCAAAGACGAACAAACCCGATGTTATCATGAAATCAAAAACCACTTTTCATTGCGTCAATTCCAATGGAATTAGACTAGCAATTCACCGAAAATGATCAAACCCGAAGTTATCATGAAATCAAAAACCACTTTTCATTGGCTCGATTCCAGTCGTATTAGACTAGCAATTTGTCAAAGACGAACAATCCCCAAGTTATCATGTAATCAAAAACCATTTTTCATTGGCTCGATTCCAATCGAATTAAACTAGCAATTCTCCAAAAAGCAACAAACCCGAAGTTATCATGAAATCAAAAACCACTTTTCATTGGCTCGATTCCAATCGAATTGGACTAGCAATTCGTCGAAAATGATCAAACCCGAAGTTATCATGAAATCAAAACAACTTTTCATTGGCTCGATTCCAATCGAATTAGACTAGCAATTCACCGAAAACGATCAAACCCGAAAATTGCATGAAATCAAAAACCAATTTTCATTGGTTCGAGACTAGCGATTAGCCGTAAACAAACAAACCTGAAGTTATCATGTAATAAAAAATCACTTTTCGTTGGCTCGATTCCAATCGAATTAGACTAGCAATTATCCAAAAATGAACAAACCCGAAGTTATCATGAAATCAAAGCAACTTTTCATTGGCTCGATTTCAATCGAATTAGACTCGCAATTCACCAAAAATGATCAAGCCCGAAGTTTTCATAATATTAAAAACAACTTTTCATTGACTCGAATCCAATCAAATTAGACTAGCATTTCTCAGAAAACGAACAAACCCGAAGTTATCATGAAATCAAAAACCACTTTTCATTGGCTCGATTCCAATCGAATTGGACTAGCAATTTGCCGAAACTGATCAAACACGAAGTTTTCATGAAATCGAAAACCACTTTTCATTGGCTGTATTCCAACCGAATTAGACTAGCAATTTTTTGAAAACGATAAAACCCGAAGTTGTCATGAAATCGAAAGCCACTTTTTATTGGCTCGAATCCAATCGAATTAGACTAGCAACTCGTCGAAAATTATCAAACCCGAAGTTATCATGAAATCAAAAACCACTTTTCATTGGCTCGATTCCAATCGAATTAGACTAGTAATTTGCCGAAAATGATCAAACCCGAAGTTATCATGAAATCAAAACAACTTTTCATTGGCTCAATTCCAATCGAATTGGACTAGCAATTTGCCGAAAATGATCAAACCCGAAGTTATCATGAAATCAAAACAACTTTTCATTGGCTCGATTCCAATCGAATTGGACTAGCAATTCACCGAAAATGATCAAACCCGAAGTTTTCATGAAATCAAAAACCACTTTTCATTGGCTCGATTCCAGTCGAGTTAGACTTGCAATTCACGAAAAAGAACAAACCCGAAGTTATCATGTAATCAAAAACCACTTTTCATTGGCTCGATTCCAATCGAATTTGACTAGCATTTCTTCGAAAAGGAACAAACCCGACGTTATCATGAAATCAAAAACTAATTTTCATTGGCTCGATTCCAATCGAATTGGACTTGCAATTTGCCGAAACTGATCAAACCCGAAGTTATCATCAAATTGAAAACCACTTTACATTGGCTTGCTTCCAATTGAATTAGACCAGTAATTTTTCAAAAACGATCAAACCTGAAGTCATCATGAAATCAAAACCACTTTCCATTGGCTCGATTACAATCGAATTAGACTAGCAATTAGCCGAAAATGATCAAACCCGTATTTATCATGAAATCAAAAACCACATTTCACTGGCTCAATTCCAATCAAATTAGACTGGCAATTCGCAAAAAATGAACAAACGTGAAGTTATCGTGAAATCAAAAACCACTTTTCATTGTTTTATTTCCAATCGAATTAGACTAGCATTTCTCTAAAATCGAACAACCCCGAAGTTATCATGAAATCGAAAGCCACTTTTCAGTGGTTCGACTCCAATCTAATTAGACTAGCTATTCGCCAAAAACGAACAAACTCGAAGTAATCATGAAATCAAAACCACTTTTCATTAACTCGATTCCAATAGAATTAGACTAGCGATTCACCGAAAACGATCAAACCCGAAGTTATCATGAAATCAAAACAACTTTTCATTGGCTCGATTCCAATTGAATTGGACTAGCAATTCACCAAAAACGATCAAACCCGAAGTTTTCATGAAATCAAAAACTACTTTTCATTAGCTCGATTACAATCGAATTGGACTAGCAATTCACCGAAAA
>NW_019264983.1:0-1664 GCF_002742605.1 Olea europaea var. sylvestris
AAAACATATAAGATAAAGTTGGAGAATCAAGTTTTTCTGATTCTTCTTCTTTCTCTGCATATTGAGGTTTTGGAATATTTAAAATGAAATCAACAGGTGTAAGAGAAGATGTTGAAAATCTAGCAGATTGAAAAGAAGTTATACGTTTATCTTCAGATCTAGAAGATTCTTAATCTTTGAAACCTAGAAGAAGATCCTTTAAAAATCATTTTGACGTTTCCATGAGGAAAAGTAAAAATTTGATTAGGAATTGTTTGAACAGGAGCATGAATAGGATTTTGAACATTTTCAAAATTTCATTCTAGTCCTCGAGTTTGAAGATTCCAAGGAATTTTCTTTGGAGTCATGGCATTTGAATGAAAAGGATTACATTCAACCAAAAGACCTTCATCTTTAGGGGATGTACGTGAAGCACCAATATTGAGTTGAGTATTAATGAGCTTGTAATATATTCTGTATATTATATAGCAAAAGCAATTGAACGATCATTGAAGACGAGATTTCGTTATGCAATATTTGTTCTATTTGAGTAATTTGAAGTTCATGATTATTAAAGTCATTTGATGATGTAAATGTTGCAGATTTTGATCAATTTCTTCTTCATTTTGAAGAATATTTGAAATATTTTCAAATATATTTCTAGACCTCTGAACTTAATTTGAAATAGAGGACATAATTAAATTCAATGAAATTATAACAATTTACCACAATAAAAACAGTTAAATAAGATAGACTAACTAAGCCTACAAATGGGGACACCCTAACACGCCTTCCCCAACTAACAACGAGCTGACCAACAGATATTCAGCAGACATTCCGACATCAAATCAGGTTCTCCTATTTGAACAGTGCCTATAGTGATAAACCACCACAACCTCACTTAACACTCTACCAAAGCCTAAATCAGAAGCATCAGCTTCAACAATAATTGAAGCAATAGGGTCAATAAACATGGAATATTTTTTTACCACCTTTTCAATCATTTGAACAGCTATTGTGCACTTGTGACTCCATGGGTCCGGGTTCTTTTGTAGTCTTTTGAAAAGAGGAGCCTAGATCAACATTATCTCTTTGATAAAGCCACCAACATAATTGACATAACAAAGAAATCTTTGAAGAGAAGATTTGAGAAGAGAAAGTTCCATTCTAACATCTTTCATTTGACGTTCAAGAATAGAAATTTGAGATTTCATAGAATTGCCTTCAAATTTTAAATCAGAACAAGATAATTTTGAAGTTTTAAAATGATTTAAAACATTTTGCATATTGAAAAGTTTAGCTTTTGATTTTGAAGGAAGAAGGGAATTAAACTTATTTTTGAGTTGGTGATCTTCAATTTGATCAACTAAGTTCTTCCATTTTAGTAAAAACATTTATAGTTTTAGAACCACAAAGTTCTTTACTTTGACATAAAGAGGATTGAGAATTTGAGCTAGATTCAGCATCAGAATCTTCTTGATGTTGAAAAACATGTTCTAACTCTGAGTTGGACTCATTATTAGAAATGGAATTTGAATCAATAAGATTGAGGAGTTGAAGCTTAATATCTTCATCAATTTGAAGATTATTAATCTTTCCTTTTAAAAGGACACTTATTAGAAAAATGCCCCGATTTTTGACATTTCCAATGAGTAACATTATTTTTCTTGAAAATCTTTTCTTTT
>NW_019264983.1:10434-11499 GCF_002742605.1 Olea europaea var. sylvestris
GGGATTAAGTAGTGAAGTTTGTTGGGTTAATCAAGATTTGAGATTGACATACATCCTCATAATTGATTGATCATAATGATGAAGAGATTACGATTTCACAGTAAATGACAAGTTTGGTTTTGTCATACCACTTGACACTTCCCATCACACGAAATCTATGATAATCTGTCAGATGTCGATTTGGGACAACAAATACTGATATCAAATTATTAAAAAGGGTATTCAAAAAGAAGAAATAGAAGAATGATATTACTAAGTATTTGACATTTATAGAATTAATTAATTGGGTTGCTTATTAATGGGCCTAAGTTAGTTAATTAGATTAAATATTGGAACAACATGTCTAATTGTAATACACCGAGCTTCACGTTGTACATACGGCCAATATGATTGCATTTCATGCTAATTACATTGTCATTTGTATCAATTTCCTAATTGCTTTCTCTTAAAACGGTGCATTCGATCATTGAGGCTTTAAAATCTTTATATGGTGATAATCTTCGACTCCTCGACCTAGGTGGTGAATTTTACATTGAGTTATGATAGAAAATTAGTTCAACTAAATGTTGGGAATTGGTTTGACAAGTAATGGAAAATCGAGAAGGTCGAAAATTAGTATCAACAAAGGTTCAAGCTTTCCATTCAGTTGATGATGGTCACCTTTTATAGATAGGTAATTGACATATTTGAGACATGACGCATGAAGTGACATGATCACAACGCAATAATATATGTCTCATATGACATTATAAGCCCCTGTTTGATCCCCATTAAATTACATTCCATTACATTCTATTTTTCTTTCTCCTATTTTCAACCACACAATCTTTTATAAAATAATATTACACGTAAATCGAAAATTTTTCCTTCTTTTTTAACCACTCATTTTTTTCAACAAAACACTATTTCCCCCATTTTCATTACCAAAAATGGGGGCCAAACAGGGGCTAAATATTGAGGTGCAAATTGTTGAAATCGGCTGACAATCGGGTGTCAATCGGGTAAGTCATTATATGAACGGTTGAGGAATTAGCTCTATAATATATTTTGGGATCTTAGGGCAAG
>NW_019264984.1:0-2059 GCF_002742605.1 Olea europaea var. sylvestris
GCTGTCTGCATGTCGGTGGTCAAAGCCCCTAGAGCTTGTTGGACGCCCTGTATATCACGGTTGATCCCTGTGGTTGTTGCGAATATCTAACGCAGTAACTATGTATTGACATCAACCTGTGGTAGTGGTGCCTGTGGCATCTCCTGATCTGTAGGTCCCTGGCCCTACTCTGCCTGCCACCTGCGATGCCAGTCTCTTCCTTTTCCCTGTGCCTGACCCTGGCTCTGTCTTGAGCTTCCAAAGTACTTCGCTTTATAGGGGGGTTGGGTTTAGCAGACACATCTCCTGATGCAATGTTGATCCTCACAGCTCTACATATGCCAGTGATGAGGTTAGGAAAGATCATGGAGTTGTGCTTGTCCCCCAGAGTTCCCACATGATGGATCTGATCATAGCATAGAGTTGCGAGATCAATTTTATTTCCTTGAACTAAGTGATAAATGAATCCGGCTATGGCATCTATAAATGTGGTCCTGTGCGATGTTGGCTCGATGTTATGGCACATAAATAGCCACAAGATGGCTATTGAAGGTGTCAGCTCAATCTGGTGCCATTCGGTGGTGCGGAGTGGCCATGTATTCTCCCGTCCCAACAAGACTTCTACAACTTCATTCCAATTGAATACGGTCAGAACGGGGGATATGTTGTCTGAAGTTAGCTGATAATAGTTGTGTATAACCTCTGGCGAGAACATTATCCAGTTTTTCCTTACCCATGTCTGATGCATGTGTTCTGACCCTGGTGTGTCAATCTCAGTATTGAAGTTTGCATAGAATTCACCCACCAAGGTTTCATACACAGGGTGCGGACGTTCAACTATTCTTGCCCAACCACAATTGTCGACCAATTTAACCAATTCATAGCCTGGGAAATCCTTAGCTTAATTGGCCGCTTTGGAATCACTGTCCAGCGACTTACAATGTTTTCATACCATGCTGCAGTGTCAGAATTTAAGAATCTATATACGTCCCCTTCAAGTTTTCGGGTGCGTGCCGTCCCTGAAGATGAACCGGCTTTTTCTTTCCCCTTGGAGATTCGTTTTGGAGGCATCCTACAAAGTTGCAAAATAGCATTCATTAAGCTTGTCGTGTAAACACGTTAAATGGAATGAAAATAATAGGGCACATATTTCGCAAATCCCCCAAACTTATTTCAAAATGCATGCATATGAAGTTGGCGTGTTAAATGTATAAAATAAGTCCCATAATAGGGTTGTCATATCAAAATGAGCATTAACCAATAAGACTTGGCTCGAAGAAGCACTTTTGGAATTTATGTTCCATGATTGACCTATGATTTTCATCGCCAGACATCATCGAGAAAGGTTGAAACTTTCCGAGCAACCTCTTGGCAAGTGAGAGTGTGCAATGTGTTCTACCACATATTCAAATTTCAAATCAATTTTATGCCGTTCGATATGTCAAATTATGTGCCAAAGTAGGTAACGTGAGGTGCCGTGACATGCTGTGACTTATGTGTTGCAAATTGGATATAGATGTTTTCTATTTCAATTGATGTGGGAATTCATCACAATGTGTTAGCCACCATATTTGTCAATTATCACTCATGCAAAAAGCACCAAATTTCACTCAAATTTTCAATGGGGAATTTAATCAAACATATTATGAGCATTTTGAAGTTTTCACTACTTCGGTATGTAAAGCTTTCTAAATAGCATCCAATGTCACAAAACAATCACAAACATGACATAACATTCAATGTTCACTCATTTTTGGAAAACAAGAGAATTTAAACCATCCAATTCAAAATAAAAATTTAGGGCTCAAAAAAATGCACCTTAAACTTGTGTGTGAATTAGTTACCCTCCAATGCTTGATAGTGTGATGTATTTGTGTGGTGGTTGTGTAAATATGGGTAGAAATTGTGCCCTAGAAATCAAGTGAGGTGTGTGTTTAGGTATGTGTGTGCATGAGTTGATGGGGGAAATAAGGGGGTAGTGAGTGGCGTGTTCTTCCTAAAAACTGAATTTTTTTTTCTCATCATTGTGCTATGCGACTGCATAGAGTATCTCTATGCGGTCGCATAGAGATAAGGATCA
>NW_019264984.1:8677-11499 GCF_002742605.1 Olea europaea var. sylvestris
GGCCCATAATGCATATGTAAAAATGCATGAGGCTTTGTAAGCACTTATAGATTCACGTTGGGCATAGCGGTATATTTTTATTCCCTATCAGACCCTACGATGACTTATATATTGTCAAACCTATTCTACTTCTCTCAAACGTAAGAACAAGTCACCCAAACTCACACAATTACAGGCCCTTAATTGCGGAAAACATAAATTGCATATAAATCATTCAATAAATCAAAACGTGTTTTAATGTCAAATTGTAAAACTAGAAATTTAAAGATCTCATCACATGGTACATCGATCTCCTAGTACATATAAATCTATCCTAACATGGAAAGAATATCGAAATACATCATGTATTGAAGAAAAAGTATCACCGGGTTATGAATTCTTGATAAATCTTCTTGATCTTCATGCAATCCTTCTTTAATTCTACTTAAAATCCTCTCCAAGATGTGGTTTCTTGCCTCTCAATGTGTTCCCCCTCGAAATATGACGGCTCTAGGTTTTTATATCACGTCCCAATCGAGTTTCAAAAGAATTATAACGCAAAACGAAAACTGCAGGTTCGGCCCCTGAGTTATACCTATGCGACCACATAGGCTTAACCTATGCGGTCGCATAGGCTAAGAAAATTTAGCCCCAACATGCTCGGGAAGAACCTATGCGGTCGCATAGGTTATATACCTATGCGATCACATATGTTACTTTTTTCCTAATTGTTCATTTCAATCCTTGAACTTTATTTTCTCCATTCTTGGCCTATTTTCTTCCTTCTTTTCATTCCCTCAATAAATGTTAACCTCCAATTAGTACTTGGCTCAATTGAATCTTTGATTGCTCCTTTGGTTCATCTTTTGGATATTTACATGTTGGTCCCTGTACTTTTCTTTTAGTTCATTTTAGTCCTTCTTGCTTCTTTTTCTTGTGAATTCCACAATGTCCATCACTATACCCTACAATCCAACAATTGAACGAATTTAAGCCACAATTTAAATATCAAACTCCTTATTTAGTCATGTTTGTGCATTAAATAAGTGCACAAAACGCACTTATCAGTTATCACTATTGACTATGTAAGGTTAAAAGATAACATTATGGATTCGCCAACCAAATGGTTAAATAGAGAGTTAGTTGAAAAATCATCAAAAGGAATGGGACTTAAGCCCCTGAACGGCTAAGTTATTACAAATGAAACCAACATAGTTGACTAGAGAACCCAAGTTCTAGGTTCGAAGGGACAATCTAATTGTAAATACTTAATTAAATCATTGTGTGGGATGTTACCTCCTATCCATTCCTATGATGTAATAGTGATGCCCGTAAGGATGAAGGATAAGTAGTAGGTTTTTAATGATTCTTATACGTCGAAGTTCGAGCCAAATAATGTGGGTTGATTGTAATAAGAAATCACCTATATGAGAGAGAAGTGGGGCCGCTTCTATGAGAATTGTGTGAGGCTCAATTCTTAGGAACTCTCAGAGAACAAAGCATATGTTCATGGCCAAAACGAGTATAATAATGAGATCTGAATTGTCTTAGGAAGAATCCTGTATGGAGTATATTATCGTTTACACAAACGGCAGAACAATTCAAAGATAACGCGTCTATTGGTTAGCTAGTAAAGTAAATATATTTTCACAAGGGAAGGTTCAAAGGGTAATATCTACCTATTCTATGCAGGCTTCAACCGTTGAACTTTATCACCAAGTCTTTTGTTTCACAGGCTTGTGTCTCTCCCAATTTTCATTCATGTGGGGGATTACTGGAAAAGTGGATTGAATGGCTAACTTTGGCAGAAAATTTGAGTGGGACCGGATTGGTTTTTTTGGAAGTTCAAGATTAATTTTTTCTCCTCCGTAAGAATATCGAAATCATGTATTTACTTGCCAAAAATGATGTTGGGGTGAATGAGAAATTGGAGCTCAAAGTGTGCCAATTAAAAGGAGTTTATGTTATTGGAAGGAAACCATTTAAAGTTGTCCCATATAGGAAAATTATGAAAACAAATACCACCTTAAATAGGATTGCACTTTGAAAATGTGTGATCATGTGTAGCATAGAAGCTCTCTCTACGTGTGCGCACCGGGGAAAATTAAACCGAAATAGGCTTCGGATGTGTAAATTGGGCCCTTAAAAGAGCCTACATTTTGCTATTTTTTCCTCCAACTGATTGTTTGAATTTCAAAATTGCCGAAACTCCAATATTCATTGGCATTATATACGAGTTAATGGCATTCATGGTATTAAACCTGTATATATTCCACTCGATTTCTACTATTCTACACAAGAAGAAAAAGAAGAGAAAAATCAATACAACATACAATTTTCTGCATAATTTATAGAGCACGGTTTCTGCATATTTCAATTTGCATACTGTATAGTCACACAGTTGGTGATATTGTTCAGACACAAATTCTGTTCGATATAGTAGAATTTGAGGTGCTCAAATTCTACTGTTCATCCGTTGTATCCTGTGAGATAGACATTCGAATCAAACCTCAAGTACCTACGGTGAGTGGATGAATTTATATTAAGGAAACTATTCTCATATAGGCCTCGATTAAAATTTCCTATTTTTTGGTTAATTAGTTTTCGTGTTTTGTTTTATTGAAATTTAATCTGTTATATTTTGGCTAAGTAGATTAATTTGTTCAGTTTATTATATTTTAATCTGCTATATTTTGGGTAGTATCCAAGTTCATTGCATATACGGTATATACAAAAATTGGTATGTGCAAATCTGGTACTTAAGTTACATATACGGTAAGCTACATATACGATAAGTTGCATATATGGTAAGTTGTGTATTCGGTATTTTGCATATACGATAT
>NW_019264985.1:0-4725 GCF_002742605.1 Olea europaea var. sylvestris
AAAAAAAAAAGCATCAAATTTACATGTTTTGAACCCTATCTTTAATACATTTGCATCAAACATTTTATACCACTGTCTAAGACGTTGTTTCAATCCATACAATGATTGGTAGCAAAAGGCTACAGTCAAATTCCTAGTATTAACTTCATAGATGGGTTCTCACTTGTTGTACATTATAGTTCAATTCAGACTTTACTTAGAATGATGGCAGAGAATGATTTGTAGCTTGAGCACATGGATGTCAAGACATGATTACGCCCAAAGAATAACGCGGTGATTGTAGTACAGTTTTGGGGTGTCGTATCCATAGAGAGATGGAAGATTTCTCAAAGGATCAAACAAACTAGGGTTTTCGTAATTAAATGTGGGAATGATTTATCACTTGGAATAAAAATTAATTATCAATATGCGAAATTAGTGAAGCGTCGGAGTTCCCCCATTGGATTGGATCAATCAATATCAATAATTCATGTATTTTTACTCAATTAGAGGTTTTCTTCCCAACTCTCTAATTGAAAGATTTAACAATGAAGTCCAATTTTATTCCAATTATATTTCTAGAATCTAGATTTTCTATAACACATTCGCACATTTTTATTAGAACAAGATCAAAGATCGACCATATACGTCAGGCATAAGGCAGTAATCAATCCGTCAATAAAGCGATATTAAGATTAAAATTCAACAATTATTTCAATCATTTGATAGAAAGAGCATGGCTAGATCTATGAAGGTTATGATAAAAGTTAAAGTAAGCTCAACAATAAGTAATTTAAATTGAAACTCAACAAATAGTTTAATTTGACAATGGAAAAAGTATGACTGAATCCATGAGAAATTTATTAAAAGTTAAACAAATTTCAATACTAATTCATAACAAGAAAATCCTAATCTAGAAATTATTAAGTAAAGAAAGTTCGAATTACATGAAATTATGACGTGAAATCTCCAAGTCCAATGAGTTCCTTCGTGGCTTCACCAAAGATTTTAGTTCTTCATGGAGTTTCTTGTGTCAAGGACGAGAGAAAAGCGATCCAGAATGAATGGAGGCGTTCTGGGACGTTTTTGGGGTTAAAATCGTGTGCAAAAAGCTTTTCCACAAGAGGTTGAACCGAACAAGGAAAGTAAATTTTCGGTCAGAATTTTCTGTAAGACTGCTTTCAGTATTTTGGTCATAACTTCCTCTCCCGACTTCCGATTGAGGTGATTCAAGTTTCATTGGAAAAGCTAACTCAAAGTACTACAATCTTAATAGAAATAGCTCTTTCCAAATTCGGACGTTTACTAGGTCAAATGTTAATCTCAATTTTCGGCTCAAAATCTGAAAATCCTTATATCCTGTTGGAATTTGATTTGTGAAAATATTATAGGCATATTTAACTTCTTTTGACTTCTAATTGCACCAATGGACTCTTAAATTTCTCAAATCATCATTCCATCGCCCGTCTCATCTATGAATTATTTACAAGTTGATCCCTGAACTTTCACTTCTTCTCGCTTTGGTCCTTTTTCATTTGTTTCTTCCAAATTTCAACGTTTTCACCAAAATGCAACCTAAACAAAAACATAAGAGTAATAAGTGCATTTTGGCATAATATAATCACGGGAATGCAATAATTAAGAAGGGAAAATATTGTATTTTACACTCTTATCACACCCCCAACTTGCTTATTGCTAGTCCATAGCAATTCAATGCAAAACAAAAAAAAATGTGTGACTGATCCAAATTACAAGTGAAGTTGTTGAGTTCTAATTCAACTGCAGTTCATTATCTTTTCAAACTCAACACCACAAGAAATTAACAATGTTATGATTATTAAGATATCAAAAACATTTGCTAAATGTGTGAGTGTGTGTCTAGCCATAGTCATCTTACCGCCAACCTTAACACATGCAACATCGAGTGTGTCTCTAGCTAAAGGTCCTACCCCATAACTCACGGGTATTAAAGTGTTTAGTGCGGGGTTTTTCTCTAAGGAGCTGGGAAAGATGCACACTCAGAACATGGAAGCTTAAATATTTATGAACAAGCAACAAGTAAACATTGATCACATGATAAGTATACTTTGAAATGAGAATCCATCAACTTCTTACCACAAACGTACTTGAGATCAAAACAGCCAATGTAAAGGGTGTTAAAAGGGTTAAGTCGGGTTATATGAAAGGTAGGGCGAAAAGAATTTAAGGACTTCCAAGTATCTAGTTAGGCATCTCAACAAGTATTTTAACATATCAATCCTTTACATCAACATATTCCTCAACCTTTCAATTCCCAACAACAATCCATCCCTTTTTTTCATTTCCTTTTTTTTTTGGAAATTCCCTTTCCTTTTGTGCTTTTTTTTTCACCTCACCCGAGCACTTATCCTCTCTTATCACTTTCCTCGTTACTTTTCTTCTCAAATGGACATTTAACATCTACTATACACTTAGAAGTATAAAGGTAGGAAAATGACTACTTATAGACTTTAATCCAATGTAAGAAGGTATGGATAACATAAGCGCATGAAAAGAAACAGTTACATATGTGTCTTGGCTCAAAGTGGCTACTAGGGGATTATAATTATGGAAAAGAACTAGTCTGAAGGCTCAAATTCAATCCTAAATTGATTGTTATCATTTCCCAAGTATAATCAACCATCATACCACATACCGTGTAATGTTATTCTCAAAAGAAGTTTACAATTCACACAATCAATGAACACTTATTACATTTTTATTATATTGTGGCTCTCAATCCTCAACAATTCTCACATAAGAAAACTTCAACGAGAGACTCCTCTAGCTACATGTGTTACACTTCCATCTTACCACAAGGCTTGTGTGCGCAAAAGGATTCAACAAATATCTCAATATCCAAACTTTTATAAACAATATTAATTCCTAGTGACATATATTGTCATTCAAGAACATGTAGCGCATTAGGGACTTAAATCGAAATTTCATGAAAAAACATGCAATTCACAACAAAATTTAAGTTAAACTCTCCCCCCAACTAAACATTGCATTGTCCTCAATGCAAAAACATGTCTGCCAAATAAAGGGAAGGAAAGATGTCACCTGAGTGTAGAAGCGAATCACATGAGCTAAAGTATAGGAAGCCTGAAAGTCTCTAATCGAAAGGGTGATGTAAAAAATGAAAATAAACTAAAAAAAATGCAAAACACATAAAAAAAGAAATCTGAAACTAATATACAGAAACACAATGTGAAAAATGTACCTGAAGTGTGTCATGGGTGGTGAACTGGGTCTGCAAGAAGAATTTCTTCCAATGCAGGTACTTGTTGCCCATAGAGTATTTTGAGTCTCTGTCGATTCACTTTGAATACCTTACCATCATTAGGGTCTTCAATGTTTAAAAGTTTTTCTCACAATGTTTCTATCGTGAAATGCTTTCATTTTTGACTCGTAGATTCTAGAACTTTCATAGGCATCATTTCTTAAATCCTCTAACTCACTCAATTGAAATTTCCTATGTCTACCTTCCTCTTCTAGATCAAAATTGAAGTGTTTAATAGCCCAAAAGGCTTTGTGCTCAAGTTCAACAGGAAAATGGCAAGGCTTTCTAAAGATTAGTATATGAGATGACATGCCTAGGGAAGTCTTAGAAGCTGTATGGTAAGCCCAAAGTGCATCATTTTGTCTCAACGACCAATACTTACGATTAGGGTTCACCGTCTTTTCCAAAATTCGTTTGATTTCCCTACTAGCCAATTCTACTTGTCCACTAGTTTGTGGGTGATAAGAAGTGAAAATTTTATCAATCACTTCATACTTTTTCATTAGTGCCTCAAATGAATGGTTGCAAAAGTGTATGCCTCTATCACTAATGATAACACGTGGTGTACCAAATCGGGACAAAACATTTTTTTAAGGAATTTAACAACCATTTTATTGTCATTGGCTCTACAAGCAACCACCTCTACTCACTTAGACACGTAGTCTACAACCACAATGATGTATAAATAGCTAAAAGAGGGTGGAAAGGGTCCCATAAAGTCAATGCCCCAACAATCAAACACTTCAACCACCAAAATGGGATTTAAAGGCATCATATTATGGCAGGAAATAGCACCTAGTTTTTTACACCTCTCACAGGATCTACAATAGGCATTAGTGTCTTTAAACAAGGTGGGCCAATAAAACCGCACTGTAAAATTTTTGCGACAGTCTTTTTCATAGAAAAATGGCCTCCACAAGCTTGGGAATGGCAAAAATCTAATATACTGGGTATCTCCTCATTAGGAACACATCGTCTCAATATTTGGTTGGGGCAATACTTAAATAAACAGGGGTCATCCCAATAAAAGTTACGTACCTCAGCCAAGAATTTTATCCTATTCTGTGCACTCCACTCATTTGGGATTTCACCTGCAACCAAGTAATTCACAATATTAGCAAACCATGGTAGAAAAGAGATAGTAAATAAATTTTCATCAAGAAATCCATCTCTAATTGGCAATGTGTTTAAGTTATCTTTAAAGGTCAGCCTTGACAGATGGTCTACTACAACATTTTCTACTCCCTTCTTATCTTTGATAATAATGTCAAATTCCTGCAAAAGCAAGATCCAACGTATTAGTCTTGCCTTAGCATCCTTCTTTGCAAGAAGGTGCTTAAGAGCTGCATGATCTGTGAAAATAGTAATGGAAGAGTCAATCAAATAGGATCGAAACTTATCAAGCGCAAAGACTACCGCTAGTAATTCTTTTTCAGTAGTGGAAT
>NW_019264985.1:5504-23307 GCF_002742605.1 Olea europaea var. sylvestris
AAACATTGTACTCACCTGGAAGGTCCAACTTGTTTGCATTATCGTTTATCTTTTCAATAATTTGAAATGGACCATCGCTCTTCGGTTCCAACTTAGACTTCCTTTGTTCCGGAAACTGCTCCTTCCTAAAGTGTACCCAAACCCAATCGCCAGGCTCGAATGTCACGTGCTTCCTACCTTTGTTCGCCTGCGGTGCAACCAACTTACTTTTGTTTTCAATTTGCGCTTTTATCTTTTCATGGAGTGACTTAATCAATTTCGTCTTCTTTTTGCCATCTAAACTACCATGTTCATTCACAGGTAAAGGAATTAAATCCAAAGGAGTTAGTGGATTAAAACCATATACAATTTCAAATGGAGAATATAATGTAGTAGAGTGAACATCTCGATTGTATGCAAATTCAACAAATGGTAGACACTCCTCCCAACTCTTCAAATTTTTATTGATTATTGTGCGTAACAATTGTGTCATAGTCTTATTCACTACCTCGATTTGCCCATCCGTTTGTGGATGACAAGTTGTGGAAAATAGTAACTTAGTGCCTAACTTACCCCACAAAACTCTCCAAAAGTGACTCAAAAATTTGACATCCCGATCCGACACTATGCTTCTAGGAACCCCATGTAAACGCACAATCTCTTTAAAGAATAAGTCAGCAATGTTCGTGGCATCGTCAGTTTTGTGACATGGTATAGAATGCGCCATTTTGCTTAACCTATCTACAACCACAAAAATAGAATCCCGACCTCTCTTAGTCCTAGGTAAATCCAAAACAAAATCGATCGAGATATCAACCCAAGGCTCACTAGGTGTAGGTAAAGGTGTGTACAAATCTTGTGGTAAAACCTTAAATTTAGCCTTTTTACAACCTATGCATCGACTACAAATTCGTTCAACATCACTTTTCATCTCAGGCCAATAAAAATGCTCCTTCAATACATCTAAAGTCTTTTGAACCCCAAAGTGTCCCATCAATCCACCACTATGTGCCTCACTTACTAACAACTCCCGAATAGAAATATTAGGAACACATAACCTATTTTCCTGAAATAAATACCCCTCATGCCTAAAGAACCTATCAACCACACCTTTTATGCATGAAAAATAAATATCCAAAAATTTAACATCTTTTTCATACAATTCCTTAATATGTTCAAACCCAAGTAGCTTAGAATCAAGAGTAGTTAGTAATGCGTACCTTCACGACAACGCATCCGTCACCACATTTTCCTTACCTTGTTTATACCCAATGACGTATGGAAAGGTCTCAATGAATTCCATCCACCGTGCATGCCTCTTGTTCAATTTATCTTGTCCCCGCAAGTGCTTTAGTGACTCATGATCGGTACTGTATTACGAACTCTTTCGGCCATAGATAATGTTGCCAAGTCTCCAAAGCTCGAACAAGTGCATGAAGTTCTTTGTCATATGTAGGATAATTTAAAGCAGCTCCACTCAATTTCTCGCTAAAGTATGCAATAGGCCTCCGATCCTGCATTAAAACTGCTCCAATCCCTATTCCTGATGCATCACACTCAATCTCGAATATTTTATCAAAGTTAGATAATGCCAAAATAGGTGCTTCACACAACCTACCTTTAATGGTATTAAATGCAAGTTCCTGTTCATCACCCCGATGAAAACCTATACTCTTTTTAACTACTTCCGTGAATGGTGCGGTGATAGTACTAAAATCTTTCACAAAACGCCTATAAAAACTAGCCAAACCATGAAAACTCCTAACCTCCGTTATGCTTTTAGGTATCGACCAATCTCTAATAGCTTTTATCTTTTCATCGTCTACTTCTACCCCATTAGCACTAACCACAAAATAAAGAAAAATAACTCTATACATACAAAACCTACATTTCTTAAGATTAGCTTAGAGTTGTTCTTTTTTTTTTAAACAATTAACACACACTTTAAATGTTCCAAATGCTCTGCTGGGTCTTTGCGATAGATTAAGATGTCGTCAAAATAAACCACAACAAATTTTCCTATAAAAGCACGTAAAACATGATTCATTAAGCGCATAAAAGTGCTAGGTGTATTTGTGAGTCCAAACAGCATAACCAACCATTCATATAAACCATATTTAGTTTTAAAAGCCGTCTTCCATTTATCACCCTCCCACATACGAATTTGATGATACCCGCTTTTTAAATCAATTTTAGAAAATATGCAAGCACCATGTAATTCATCAAGCACGTCATCTAACCTAGGTATAGGGTGACGATACTTTACCGTTATGTTGTTGATAGCCCTACAATCCACACACATTCGCCATGTTCCATCCTTCTTTGGTAAAAGCAAAATCGGTACCGCACAAGGACTCATACTTTTCCTCACGTATCATTTGCTCATCAACTCCTCCACTTGCCTTTGAAGCTCCTCAGTCTCCTTGGGATTACTTCGATAAGCCGGTCGATTTGGAATGACAGCTCCAGGTATAAAGTTAATTTGATGTTCAATGCCTCGAATAGGCGGCAATCCACTTGGTGCATCCTCCAAAAATACATTTTCGAATTCCTGTAACAAAGACTTAGCCAAACTAGAGAGGGATGGGTTAGTTCCCTCAAAATTGAGGAGTGATTCCTTATAAACGAACAAGATCATATCTGTTCTGTCAACTACCGCCCTCCTCAAATCACTCTCTTTTGCAAAGAAATTCACTCGTGTTTTCTCTCTTCTCTCGGGGAACTCTCTTTCTTTTCTCTCTTGTTATTGCTCTCTCTTTGTCTCTCTAATGGCTATCTCAACATTTTCTCTCTTTTTCTCCAACTCACTATTTGCTCTCATTTTTTCTAACTCTTTGACTCTCCTCTCTTCCTCACTTCTCAATTTTAATTGGTCCTCATAGACTTGCGCCGGTGTTAATGGCACAAGAGTAATGGTCATTCTATCCTTAATGAAACTATATCGATTTTTGTGCCTTTCATGCATAGCCTTCCTATCGTATTGCCATGGTCGCCCCAATAAAATATGTACCGCTTGCATTGATACCACATCACACACTAACTCGTCCTTATAACTCCCAATTGACAAATTAAGTAACACCCTTCGATTTACCCTCACCTCGCCACTCTCATTCAACCATTGCAAATTATAAGGTCTCGGGTGTCTCCACAATGTTAAACCCGATTTTTCTACAAGAGATTCGCTAGCTGCATTAGTGCAACTACCACCATCAATTAAAACACTACATACCGTATTGTTGACGTGGCATCGAGTGTGAAAAATGTTCTCCCGTTGCAACTCCAAGTCATCTGCTTTGACATGAGTAGTGAGAGCTCACCTTGAGACTAGTAGATCCCCAACCGGCCCTTCCACTTTTTCTTCTTCATTAACACCTTCCAACACCGGCATGTCATCAAACTCGCCATCACTATCGCTCACAATCTCTCCATTATCCCGCAACACCATCGCCCATTTGTTTGGGCATTGAGAAGCAATATGTCCCGTTCCCAAACACCTAAAATATTTGATGTCCAGATTGTGTAACGGTTGTGCCTCCGATTTTTATATTGGTTTGCTAGCATTTTCATCCTTGTCCTTTTGCCAATCATTTTTACCTCTAGGTGCAGCCCCGTTTTTGTTGTTGTCATTCCACTTCGATTTTCATGTTGGATTAGGAGTTGAAGTACCTAATGGTTGCCTAGACGTCCCCTTTCTCTTCAATTGCCTCTCGACCTTCATTGCCACATGTAACATGTCCTCAATTTCCACATAATGTTGCAACTCTACAACGTTTGCAATATCTCGATTTAACCCATTCAAGAACCGTGTCATGGTAGCTTCCCGATCTTCCTCCACATTAGCCTGAATCATAAGAATTTCCATCTCCTTGTGATAATCCTCTACGCTTTTCGATCCTTAGTACAAACCTTGCAATTTTTGATGGATTTTCCTATAATAGTGACTCGGAACAAACCTCCTCCTCATCAACATCTTCAACTCATCACAAGTGCTAATTGGCCTTTCCCGACCCCTACGCCGTGATGTAAGTACTTGATCCCACCAAGATATCGCGTAATCCACGAATTCAAGCGCCGCCAATTTTACCTTTTTCTCCTCTGAATAATTATAACACTCAAAAATCATCTCAACCTTTCTTTTCCACTCTAAATATACTTCCGAATTGCTTCTCCCCTTAAATTGCGGAATAGTCATTTTAATACTCCCCAAATTTCCGTCTACTTCATCTCCCAAGTTATTCCTACCCCGTCTTTCCATCCTATCACCCCTATGCCTCGCTCGACCCATATCAATGTCATTTTCATCAAAATCATCATCATCACTATGATACTCATCCCTCCTTCCTCTCCTAGATTCACGCCTACCCGGCCCCCTAGCATTAGACATCTCCACTTGTCCCCGGCTAAGATTAGCAATTGTAGTACTGATTTGCGCCATCCATTCCCCTTGTCTATCCACCTTCTCCTTAACATCACCAAGTACCCTTTCAAACCTCCTTATCATGTCCTCCGATGTATTGTTGTCATTACCGTTTCGGCTTGAATTAGAACCTTCTCTTTCCGACATCATATCACACAATTTTTATGCCTCACAAAGATTTCACTCGAAAAACACTCACTGTGGCTTTTTCCCTCTATTAAACTCACCACTCGGCCTTTTACCACTCAAAGTCTCACTCCAAGCACTTCAAAGAACCAAGTGAATTAAATCAATTATTTTACCGGGAATTCAAACAAACTGAATATTAATCGAAGATCATGAGACTCAAAGGACTTGATTAAGTGGAATAGATGAATGTTTTGACATGAATATGTGAATAGACTCAAAAGAAGATTGAAAGAATCGAACCCAATTGAATATCCCAAAATCAAACAAAATGTAGGAATTGTTGTTGGCAGAAAAAACAAAATCAAACAATAATAATATCAATTTTTTTGTTTTTGTTTTTGTTTTTGTTTTTGTTTTTGTTTTTGTTTTTGTTTTTGTTTTTGTTTTTGTTTTTGTTTTTGTTTTTGTTTTTGTTTTTGTTTTTGTTTTTGTTTTTGTTTTTGTTTTTGTTTTTGTTTTTGTACACTTTTTTTTTTTACTCCTTGATGAAAGAAGACTACCAACAACTCAACGAAATGACGAAAAGAAAAACAAGAACGAAGAAGAACTAAGAAAGAACAACTAAAATTGAAGAAGAAACTAAGAAAACAAAATTAACGACTCAAACAAATAAAGAAAAGATATAACATTCAATTAATTTGGAGCCAAAGCTCTGATACCAACTGATGCGAACCCCGTAGCAACGTTGACTACGAAACCCACAACGAGATTGACGAACCCAAGAAAGCCAAATTAATCCAAGAGTTTAGGATTAATCCAAAAGAAAGTTGAACCAAAAAACCCAACAAGAACGATGCTTGAAAGACCCCTTGATCACGCAATTCAAGAATTAAATCCGGTTCTTTGAACGCCACAAGTTAATACTTGATAAGTTCCAAGTTGTTTAATGAAGAACGATGAAGAGAAGACAATACGCCTCACTTTAATTCAATATCAATAATGTCAAAAGTTTTTTTTTAATTGAATGGAAACTCCTATTTAGACTAAACCTAAAAACTAGGTAAAAATCGTACAAAAGTCGATCATCATCCCCAAAATATGGAAAAGAATAAAAAAAAACTAACAAAATATGGAAAATTGCCAAAATTGGAAAATTCACCAAATTTTGGTTGCATGGTTCAACCAAAAATCCATCTTGAGTTTTGGTTTGCCTCCATACGGTCGCATGATGTTTTAGCTGTGCGGCCGCATAGGCTTGTTTTCAGCCTCCGGTTTCATCGCTTGATAACAAATTGATCCAAGTTAATTCGACCTTCGACCCGAACATAAAAGTTGCTCCATTTTGAGTCCCGAACATGGTTCCATCAATGGTTTCTTAAACGAGCAATCCCATCGCTTGTTTCACTTGCTTTATCCTTGATCGTGTCATTGGTCCTCCATCGATTGTTAACGGATCTCGTCCCACACTCGCGTTCATCGTGCTCGACTCCTGGATCATATCAGGTATAGATATGGATGAGAAATTTTGTATAAACCTCCTATAAAAATCTGCATGTCCAAGAAATGATCTAATGTCCTTTACTGTCTTGGGTGTAGGCAATTTAGAGATCAATTCAATTTTTGACTTATCTACTTCTATCTCTCTTGAAAAAATAACATGCCCTAGGACAATACCGGAAGACACCATGAAATGACATTTTTCCCAATTTAAAACTAAGCCTTTTTTTTCACATCTAGCCAAGACTCTTTTAAAATTTAACAAACATGCATGAAAGGAGGTCCCAAAAACAGTGAAGTCATCCATAAAAATTTCCATGCAATCATCTACCATATCACTAAACATACTCATCATGCATCTTTGAAATGTGGTAGGGGCATTGCAAAGTCCAAATGCCATTCTACGAAATGCATAGGTACCAAAAGGATACGTGAATGTGGTTTTTTCCTGGTCTTCTAAAGCAATCTCAATTTGATAGTATCCTGAATAGCCATCTAGAAAACAGTAAAAGGGATGACCAGCCACACGTTCAAATATTTGGTCCAAAAAGGGAAGGGAAAAATGGTCCTTGTGAGTGGCAGCATTTAATTTCCTATAATCAATGCACATGCGCTAACCAGTTACCGTTTTTGTAGGGACTAATTCACCTATTTCATTTTTTACTACAGTGACACCTGACTTCTTGGGGACTACCTGTGTAGGGCTAACCCATTTACTGTCTACAATTGGGTAAATGATTCATACGTCTAGAAATTTAAGTACCTCATTCTTTACCACTTCATTCATTGTGGGGTTTAGCCTACGTTGTGGGTCTCTCCTAGGATTATCCCCTTTCTTTAGATGTATCATATGGGAACAAATTAAAGGACTAATACCTTTGATGTCGGCCATGGTCCACCCTAATGCAGATTTGTGTTCATTCAGAATGTTTAAAAGTTGTTTACATTGTAATACATCCAATTCTGACGAGGTAATGATAGGAAAGGTATCACCTGGTCCAAGGAACACATGTTTCAGTCCTGTAGGAAGTTGTTTCAATTCTGGCTAAGAGCTTTCAATACTTGATGGCTTCTGTCCTCCAGTCCTTTCTGGCAATTCTTCAAACTTGGGTTGCCATGGTGAAGTCCTGTGGTCCTGCAATTTTGCAAAAATAGCACAAATGTTAGCATACTCATTAACATCAAAACCACATAAAATTTTAGAATTTAGGATAAAAGAGCTCAAAGGGTCAGAATCAATTGTTGTGGGTGCTTCCTCCTGAGTGAGTGCATCAATCATGTAGGTTTGATGGCATTCATCTTCTTCCGTAGGTTGTTTGGTGATATGGAAAATATTGATTTCTAGAGTCATATTTCCAAATGTCAACTTCATCAGACCATTCTTGCAATTGATAAGAGCATTAGTTGTAGCAAGGAAAGGTCTACCAAGTATAATAGGGATTTTAGAGTTAACATCCACCTCAACCTTCACATATAATACCAAGAAATCAACGGGATAGTAAAATTTATCAACTTGAACTAACACATCCTCAACTACTCCCCTTGATCGTATGGTGGATCGGTCAGCTAACTGTAGCGCCACTGAGGTGGGTTTCATCTCTCCTAGACCTAGCAACAATTATATAGCAAAAGGCATGAGGTTAACACTAGCTCCTAAATCAAGAAGGGCTTGTGTAAACTCACGATTTCCAATGACATAAGAAATGGTAGGACAACCAGGGTCCTTATACTTTGGTGCGATCCTTTGTTCTATCACAGCACTCACTTGCTCGATCAGAAAAGCGGTTTTCTTGACATGATGTTTTCTCTTCACAGTACATAAGTCTTTAAGGACTTTAGCATATGTAGGAACTTGGGAGATCACATGCAAGAGAGGCAAATTGATTTTGACTTATCTGAGGTATTCTAGGATTTCATTATGCTGACCTGTTGATTTCGAAGTCGACTTGAGAGCTTGAGGGAAAGGTATTCTAGCTAGGTTTTCCGCAACTTCCTCACTAGGACTGCTCTCATTAGGCTCACTTGGCTCTTTTCCGTTCTCTCTAGGTGGAGAGGTTGGTTCTACAACCTTTCCTGATCTAGTGGTTATGGCATTTGCCTCCTTAAAATTGGTTTTTTCGGATCCTGAGGTTTGTGCCATGTGTTGCCCTTTTGGGTTTGGTTGAGCTTGGGCTGGAAACTTCCCACATTCCCCTACAGCTAAGGCATTGGTTAATTTAGACATATGATTCTTTATCTCTTTGTTTTCCTCGACTACCTTGGCAATCATAGTCTCAAAATTTTGATTTGTTTTGCCTTGTGCCTCGATGAATGCATGTAGGGTGTCTTCTAAGGAATTCCATCGAGTTTGTTAGGCATGTTGTTGGTTCTCAGACTTCTAACTAAAGTTGGGATGATTCCGCCACCCTGGGTTATAGGCCTCGGAGTAAGGAGTGTAGGGCTTTTGATATATGCCTAAAGCATTATAGTGTTCCTCATAAAGTCCCATCATCTCAGCATAAGTAGGACACTCTTGTGCTAGAAGATCACTCCCTCCACACACAAAACAAGGCTCTAAAGGCTCAACACGGGAAACAAATCGAGTGGTTTTTGAATCCTTAGCATGCAAGTTTTCAAGTTCTCTAGTAAGGGCTTCTACTTTTGCTCTAAGGTTATCTTCCTCCTTAAGATGATAAATACCTGTGCTATTTGAGTTTCCAGTGGATCGTAACCTATTAGTACTCTCGATGGCATTAGGTCCAGTCCAGGTATGGGCTTTCTCAGCTAAGTCATCTAAGTAGTCTATAGCCTCATCCGGATCTTTTTGCAAAAATTCAACATTACACATCATTTCAATAAATTGACGCTCCCTACGTAATAATTCCTCATAAAAATAGCTCACAATGCGCCAACTTTCATAACCGTGGTGGGGTCAGAGGGCTTGCAATTCTTTGTACATTTCCCACGCTTGATATAAAGTTTCACTCTCCTTTTAAGTGAAAGATCAGATTTGCTTTTTCAATGAAGTTGTTTTGTGGTAGGGAAAGTACTTGCCAAAGAATGCTTGAGTCATTTCAACCCAAGTCCCAATCGAACGTGGTCGCAATGAATACAGCCAGCTCTTTGCTCTTTCTTTAAGAGAAAACGAAAAAAATATAAGCCTGGTTGCATCCATTGTACCACTTTGATTGTGGGAAGTTGCAAACACCTCTTCAAATTCCCTAATATGCACGTATGGGTTTCATTTTCAAGATCGTGAAAGGTGGGAAGAAGTTGAATCATTCCTGGTTTAAGGTCCATACGTGACATATTAGGTGGAAATATAATGCATGATGGTGTAGATGTGCGTGTGGGGTGAAGATAATCATGCAAAGTCCTACTTGGTGCCTCTTCATGTTCACTATCAGTCATTGTGTTATGTGATGTGATGTGTGTGCCAATAGATTCAGTATCAAAGAGACGATTAGGAAGAAATTCAAACAGTGGTTGCGGCCTTGCAATGAATCGTCCCTCCTCGTCTCGATCTCTGTTCATAAAGCACCAAAAAAATATGGAATTTTGTGAGAAATAATAGAATAAAAACTAATAAAATTAAACTAACTAAAAAAATGTAAAAGAGGAACGAAATCACCCTTTTGCTCAAGAATCCTTCAATTATTTGTACTATCTCCCTGGTAACGGTGCCAAAATTTGATTACGCCCAAAGAATAACGCAGTGATTGTAGTACAGCTTTGGGGTGTCGTATCCACAGGGAGATGGAAGATTTCTCAAAGGATCAAACAAATTAGAGTTTTCGTAATTAAATGTGGGAATGATTTGTCACTTGGAATAAAAATTAATTATCAATATACGAAATTAGTGAAGCGTCGAAGTTCCCCCATTGGATTGGATCAATCAACATCAATAATTCATGTATTTTTATTCAATTAGAGGTTTTCTACCCAACTCTCTAATTAGAAGATTTAATAACGAAGTCCAATTTTATTCCAATTATATTTTTAGAATCTAGATTTTATATAACACATTCGCACATTTTTATTAGAATAAGATCAAAGGTCGACCATATACGTCAGGCATAATGCAGTAATCAATCCTCCAATAAAGTGATATTAAGATTAAAATTCAACAATTATTTCAATCATTCGATAGAAAGAGCATGTCTAGATCTATGAAGGTTTTGATAAAAATTAAAATAATCTCAACAATAAGTAATTTAAATTGAAACTCAACAAATAGTTTAATTTAACAATAGAAAAAGCATGACTGAATCCATGATAAATTTATTAATAGTTAAACAAATTTCAATACTAATTCATAGCAAGAAAATCCAAATCTAGAAATTATTAAGCAAAGAAAGTTCGAATTACATGAAATTATGACGTGAAATCTCCAAATCCAATGAGTTCTTTCGTGGCTTTACCAAAGATTTTAGTTCTTCATGGAGTTTCTTATGCCAATGGTGAGAGAAAAGTGATCCAGAATGAATGGAGGCGCTCTGATACGTTTTTGGGGTTAAAACCGTGTGCAAAACTCGTTTTCACAAGAGGTTGAACCGAATAAGGAAAGTAAATTTTTGGTCAGAATTTTCTGTGTGACTGTTTTCAGTATTTTCGTTATAACTTTCTCGTCCGACGTCTGATTGAGGTGATTCAAGTTTCATTGGAAAGCTAACTCAAAGTACTACAATCGTGACAGAAATAGCTCTTTCCAAATTCGGATGTTTACTAGGTCAAACGTTGATCTCAATCTTCGGCTCAAAATCTGAAAATCCTTATATCCAATTAGAATTTGATTTGTGAAAATATTATAGGCATATTTAACTTCTTTTGACTTCTAATTGCACCAATGGACTCCTAAATTTCTCAAATCATCATTTTATCGCCCATCTCATCTATGAATTATTTACAACTTGGTCCCTGAACTTTCACTTTTTCTCGCTTTGGTCCTTTTTCATTTGTTTCTTCCAAATTCACCGTTTTCACCAAAATGCAACCTAAACCAAAACATAAGAGTAATGAGTACATTTTGACATAATATAATCACATGAATGCAATAATTAAGAGGGGAAAATATGGTATTTTACACTCTTATCAAGACATCATTCTTGCATGAAAAACTTGAGAAGGAAATTTACATGCAACAACTAGAAAGTTTCATAGTTTTTGGAAATGAAGACTATTTGTGCTTGTTAAAGAAATCCTTGTATGGACTAAAGTAGTCATCAAAACGATGGTATAAAATGTTCGATTCATTAATGACTGCTCATAGTTTCATTAGAAGTAATTATGATAGTTTTGTGTACTTCAGAAAGAAAGATGGTAGATCGATCATATATTTGCTACTATATTTTCATGATATGCTTATATCAACCAATGATAAAGCAGAGATCAAAAAGGTGAAATATCAACTTAGTGAGGAATTCGAAATGAATGATTTGGGTGCAACAAAAAAAAATCTTGTCATGAAAATTTTGATGAATAGAAAGACTAGCATATTGTATTTGAGTAGGAAGGGGTACATTGAGAAGGTGTTTCAAAGGTTCAATATGTTGAATGCTAAGGTTGTCAGTATTTCTTTAGCTATCCACTTTAATTTATCATCTAGATTATGTCCTCAAACAGATGAAGACATTGATTTTATGTTTCGAGTTCCTTATTCCAATGCAGTTGGTTCGCTTATGAATGCTATGGTTTGTACAAGACTATATTTGACATATGCAATCGGTACAGTTAGTAAATACATGGCAAATCATGGCAAGAAAGATTGAAAAGTAATATAAGGAATATTCAGATACTTGAAGGGCTCTACTAATACTTGCTTACATTTTGGTAGAAAATATAGATGGTATCATTGGCTATATAGATTCAGAGTATGCAGGGGATCTTGATAAGATGAGATCACTTATAGGGTATATGTTTACCCTTGGGGGTTGTGCTATCAACAGGAAAATTATTTTGTAAAAAAAAAGTAGCTTTGTCTATAACGGATGTAGAAGACATGGCCAGTACAAAGGCAGGTAAGGAGACTATGTGATTAGAAAGATTGATTGGTGAAATTCACGAGGACTTGCAGATTTCTACAGTATATTGTGATAGTCAGAGTGCTATTTTTCTACTAAGGATCAGATGTTCCATGAGAGCACTAAACAATTGATGTGAGGTATCATTTTGTGCATGATGTGATTGCTCGTTGTGATATTGTAGTGAGCAAGATTGATACCAAGTATAATCTTGCTCGTGGAGATGTGTTTTTGGAATTCAAGGTAGAGATTAGTTGTAATTTGCCCAAAATTCTAGTGGGTATTAGAGTTTTTATTGAAATGGTATTGAAGAGATCAAAATTATGGATCGAGAAGAAAATTCACCGCATTTTCGCTAGCCTACCTCAAGCTGACCGCTTGAGCAGCACCTACATATTTTCTATAGAGATTTGTCGCCCGCTTGTCACATGAGCACAAGGTTATTCAGCCCAAGTCCGTTTCGCGTGTTAACACTTTTTTGGACTTTTATTCATCTACAACTTGACTTATAGGGTTTCATAAATATAAATCACGGCTTGTATAGTTCTAATAACATTCATACAATATGTGGGGAGCTTTAAATCTTAGTCAACTTGACTTATAGGGTTTCAAAAATATAAATCACGGCTTGTATTGTTCTAATAACATTCATACAATATGTGGGGAGCTTTAAATCTTAGTCAACTTGACTTATAGGGTTTCAAAAATATAAATCACGGCTTGTATTGTTCTAATAACATTCATACAATATGTGGGGAGCTTTAAATCTTAGTTGAGAATATAGAGATCTTGTTGTAAACATAATTATTATTGATTATAGTGGATTTCTTCTCATCTGCCTGTGGTTTTTCCCGTCTTGCATTTCCACATAAATCTTTGCGTTCTTATTTTTGTTTTTGTTTATTTTGTTATTGTCATTATCTTGCGATCAATTAATAATAATAGGTATCAGAGTGATTTTGGTATTTTGTTTGTTCATGACAAAGTTGTATGTTGATATATGATACATTAAAAGTAAAGTGTCAAATAGTATCATTGACATAAATTCAAAAAGAAAGGATAACCCTTACATTTTCAAAGTCTTTTTCACATACTATTATGTCTATATATTTCAGAAATTGCTCTAATGATGTCTCTTTGATTGTTTCATGTGATTTTAGTTAAAGAAAATATTTTATTAATATTAAGCTTTTAGTTAAACTTAAAGTCTAAATCAATATAAAAGGTCCAAAAGCACTTAATGTGGATAAATATTAGTGGATGAATATAAAGTGATATATTTTATTTGATTTTATTCATGTTTGTTTAACTAAATTTGCATAAGGTTAAAAATATAATACATAATTTCTTCCAATTTTGAGTTTTGAATTCATTTTGAATTTTGTGTTTTGTGTGCATGTTTTGAAATTGTTAAAAATATGTTCTCCAAGAAACTGTTTTCCAAAACGTAAAATTGAAAAACGCTTTTACTTTGAAATTTTGAATTTTTTTTAATATTTTATTTAAGAACACCATGAAATGTCAATGCATACATGGTGACACACCACAAACACGGTCAAAACGTGGTAGTTTTTTGGATCCTTGTAATGCAATTACAACTCTCTATACATATTGTTTTGATTAACTCGATTAGCTTTAATAAATTAAAGAAAATTAGATTTTGTCAAAACGTTCCAATTATTGCAAGACAACAAGTCACAGTATTTATGTGTAAAAAAATCATTGATATATATCCGAATGTGTACAAAAAGTTAACAACACAACAACATGTGAATATAGTCCCATACAGAATTCATTCAAACCATTCACTCAATTATTCATAACACAACAACTTTGTTACTGACATCCAATTCTCTACACACAATTTGCAAGGAATTGTCACATGCATGCACACTTTTAAGTGGAGAGCCATTCTCACAATCACTCTATCCTCACATTCACTCTCCCATCCACACATTTTATGTTCATTCACTCTCCACACTTGTAACTACAATGTCATTGGCAATATTCATTCGGCAACACATTTTGTTGGAAAGCTTCTCACACATTTACTCCAAAAAAGTGCCTATTCGACTGAAAAAGGTAGGCACATCAAAAATTATATTCAACGTTTGTGCTACTTAGTAGTAAGTTGTCGAAGAAAAAAATTTGTTTGTATTACGGGGACATAATTTTTTCGACAGAAGTCGATACGAAAGTGTCGCTGCGTCTCCGTGTGTCTCCGTGACACACAGCAGTGCCGTGACACAGCGTGAGAAATGTTGCCCCCCCTTTTTTTTCTTTTTCTATTTTATAGCTCTCAGGTTTTAGGATGTGGTTTTGTAAATAAAAATAGATTTGTCTAAAATATAATTTACGATCAATTGTACACTTTTTTTTTACGTAAATTTTCTATATTGGGTTTTTGTAAACAAAATAATATATTCGTTTTAAACTTTTCTTTACTGTGTAAATTACGCAGATGTCTTTAAAATACGTTCTCTCTCCAAATCAGTGGTTTTCTGCTGTCATCGTCCAGTATCCAAATCGCGAATACATTAACGATTTTGTAAAATTCATAGATGCCAATCAACAATGCTCTTTACTATGTAGCAATTTTTGTGGATTTGTTTACGGAACTATGTTCAGGGGACAACATGAACAATTTAGTAGCAAGTTGGTACACGAATTTATAATGCGAATTATACATTGTGCCAAAAATAATGAACTTTGGGTACGGTTAGATGACCATGTTGCCAGGTTCGGCATGCAAGAATTTTGCCTAATTACTGGACTACCTTATCATGAATCATCCATTGAAATTGACTATAGTAACGATCGTCTTAGAGATCAATACTTCAATGGGGGCAAAAAAATTAGTAATAGAATGCTTTTTGAAGCTTTCCATATGTGCGAAGACGAGAAAGATAAATTTAAGTTGGGACTAGTTATGTTGGTGGAGTGTGTGTTGAAACCAACTTCAAGACAAATTGATTATAGAACGTTGGGCATGGTTGAACATCTTAATGCGTTTCTTATGTATTCATGGGACCGTACCGCATATTTTGTTCTGTTAAATTTGTTGAAAGAGTCGCAATTGGAACGAGTGGTAAGGATACAATAGAACCGACAATTAGAATGTAAGTATGTAGTACAATGCTATCCACTTTGCATTTCAGGTATGTTGTTTATATTTTAAGTGTTCCCGTATTTCGTATAATTTCTTCGTAAAAAAATATACATCGACATTTAGCTGTAATTCTGTTGCAGTATTGAATATACGAAGTATTTCCACAGATCGGGGAAAAGTTTGGACGCCGTAGGTACAGAACGGCACATATTCTACGAATGTACAAGTGGAGGCCTACTACAATACTGAAAGAAGTGATTGTTAAAGAATTTTTGGATACGGAAGAGGTATGACTTTTTAATTCCAACGTACATTGACTTTCGCATTAAATTTGGAAAACCTGACATTGAAAATTTTGCTGAGACGAACTTGTTTACGATGATTACAGATCAAAGTCCTTGTAGTGCTGTAACCTACCGAAGAAGAATTAGAAATATCGTGGTACTCAACTTTGTCACTGCCGGCTGACAATGAACATAGTATACTAGATGTCATTGTCAACGGAGAATTCGATAATGTAGTACAACCATTACCGAATCACATTCGTACACAACAAGCGACAAGTGGTGGTATACCGAGGACTTCAATTGGAGCTGGGCCTAGTTCTGCTTCCAGTACCTCAAGATATGTAACTGAAAACCGTTTGGAAGAAATGTTTGGTATGTACCGGCAGCATACAATATCAGATGTGTCTGATCTATGTGGAAACTTGAAGGCAGACTTTGTTGAAGAATCAAGAGCCCTGAACCACGCGATCCTTGACAACCAAAAGCTGATGTTCGAAGAACAAACCAAATCGTTGCAAGATTACATACAACATGGTTTACATTCGTACATAGATAATTCTCTATATGGTTTGTTTCAGAGTCATATGGCCTACGAATCGCAAACACAAGAAGCCCATTATCAGGCAGTTCTACAAAGACAAGAAGAATTATTTCAACAGTAACAAGACCAAATGCGATGTTATGTGGATTCCAGTTTATGTTCCGTGAGATCATACATTGACGAACATACTGAGAATATGTAGAACAGATTATCTAACTGGGAATCGAACATGGAAACCATTATAGGTTCCATGCAGCAAGATGTCTCTCCCCATGCAAGTCCAAATCCTACTGATCATGAACAGGAGATATCAACGTCTCAACAAATCTAACATGCTCAAAGTTTGAGAAGAGAAAGGGAAAGGAAGAGGAAGTACGCACAGTCTTCATCATCGACGAGTCGTCCCTTAGAAGACTACGACTTAAAAAAAGTATAAGAAAATTAGAGATTTCATAGCGACAGATGAACTAGGGTAACAAATTTTACTCATTCTTACTAGTTTGAATGCTAAACATTATTACGGCAACGTCAGAAATTCTGTGTTGATTTATTTGATACTAATGTCAATTGTGTCATACAATGCATACTTGGACGACGACAGTGGGAATGTCTATGGAAGGGACATGTTGAGAAAGCTACTAGATTGAATGAAAGATTTGAATACTGTGGTACGAAATTTTAGAAACCCAACTCAATTTAATTTCTTAGTTAATATGTCTGATATATGTTACATGTGTTTATTTTATTAGCATATTGAGTTGGAGTTGAAGTTATTGAGGTGGTGTATGAATGAAGGTTGTACACTTCTCAATAAACAATATGCAATTTTGGACTTCCAATTCGAAGAGGAGTGCTCTCGTCACATGAGGTAGCAAATGGACTTTCGAATGGGAAACCAGAGAGGTGAAATGGATAGAACGCGCCTACAAGACTATGTCACTGGTAGATTGCTTGTAGATAGTCGTCCGTGGATGGGATGCAAGTACTTATTAATTCCAAGCTCATATTCAGGCAATGAATGTTATCTTTTCATGTTCAATATTCCTGATTGGAAATTTCAGTTGGAAATTTCAGATATACGACTGTAGCAGTAATGTTCACACACCAGATGCAATCAAGGCACATGCAAACGCAACATACACTATGGTCAAGGATTATTGTAGTGTCCACCCCTTTCCACCAGACGAGACATAAATAAAAACATCAAGGAACGAATGAAGCAAGAGATTATATCTTATCTACCATGTGCGAACAATGGGTGAGCATTTCAACTCTTGTTATATAATACCGTTGTTAAGTTCTCATTTATGGCACATTACACTAACGTACAAGCATTTCTTGTACAAACCAAATTGCATAATGTTTGTACTCAAATATATAGAATGCTTTGTTCTAGGGCATCCGACAGAAACAGTTTCAGGGGACAGGATGTCACTTTAAAGACTAAAGAATGCGGTGGATCTTTGTAAGAACGAGTACTTTCTTAATCCTAGACAGTGAAAACGACGTTATGCAATTGTGTACCGATTTTAGATAGATAATGTTGTGTTCAAAGTTCACTTCTATTATATATATATATATATATGTTACCGTTCTCCAATTGGATTGCAATGTTTTCTTTATGTATATGTTTTCAACTTTGTTTTTAATTAATTTATCAAAAGAAAGAGACTTGGGATATTGAGAGTTTGAAGATGCTTACATCACATAAGGTTAGTGCAACATCTGAAAAGATGTCTTGGGTGGTCCACAATCCAAATGATTAAGTTTCAGTTGTAGGCAACAACATTAATATATAATACGAAGTCCCTAGTTGGTCCTTATGTTTAATTTTTTTTTTTCAAA
>NW_019264985.1:23334-32608 GCF_002742605.1 Olea europaea var. sylvestris
ATGTTTAGCCGGCCACTATTCAAGTTGATCAATGTTAATTTGCCAATAATTCCTTCTTTTTTCTTAACGAATCTCATCGCTCACGCCATATGTATAACATCACTTGTTAAAATAAAAATAAAAAAAGTAGTTAATCATATAAGTATAATACTTAGTCCTTAGTTAAAAAATGTTGCTAAAAATCTTGGTCAAACACAACAATTAATTTTAATCACATATTTTATCAGATCCATAATTTTTATCAATTTCTCAAATACATATTTCATGAAAGTATAACTTTTAACAAAACTAAATGGGAGCTAGTGTCAACAAAGAAACATAACAAAGAGGGTATTGTAAGTTTGTTTTCAAAACTTCATTTTCGGAAACGTGAAAGAGAACACATTTCCATCATTTTGGAAAATCGAAAACAGAAAACGAGTCGAAAACATGAAAGAGAACACACCCTTATTTTTGCAATCTACTTTGCTATATGGGGACGGTAAACAACCGTTTTGCAATGTTTAAACCAAAGTAGTATTTTACCGTCCACGACACACACCAATTTTGATTACATCGAACAACGTAATAGGGATTGAACCATAAGTGAAATGCTCCGACACGAGGAAACAATGTGACGTGTCAAGCGACGACAACAGGATTAAATGCAGTACAAATACATACAACGTACATAAATTTCAGCTGAATGCACGCTAAACTACTAACGTAGTGCATGTGCCATATAATCGCGTAGTGCGTACCACAACACATTGTCCTTGGCTATTGCATCTCGCTCGACGGCGATTTCATCTTCTTCGTCTGGTAGCTCTATTTCAACTTCTTCGTCCTCCACTTCTTCTGCTCTACGAAACCCCTCGTCCATACGCTCGTTCCTACGAAGAAAATTGTGTATTCCCATCATGGCCACAACCACAGCAGTTTGCGTACGCATACTGTACCCAGGCATCCAATCAAAAATCTTCCACCTTTGTTTCCAAACACCAAATGCACGTTCGATCACGTTTCGACAGGAGGAGTGGTGAAAATTAAATCGTTCACGTGCATTTTGAAAACGGCGCCGTCGCCCATCTCCCACATCACGAAATTGTTGAAAATGGTATCGAATGTCAGAACCCTTATAGGGAGCCATATACCCCGGCCTGTGTGCGAACCCTAAGTCCACAAAGGTAATATTTTTCGTTCGCCGGAACCGGAAAATTGACATCCTGACTATGCACAGCTCGGGACAAGATTCGACTATCACGCGTGTTCCCTGAGTGGCCCGATAATATGAACGTGAAACAAAGATTGAAACCACATGCGGCCAACACGTTTTGTGTTGGAATCCCTTTTCTACCAATAAAATTGTTTCGTTGGTGTCTCGGCAATACAGCTCTCACATGTGTACCGTCGATTGCACCTATACAATCCTGAAATAGTGGATAGCACTCCGAATTCGGATGATGGTGACATGTGCTTTTGTTGTACCTCGGATCTGGTTTTACCATGTTCACGTTGAACGCAAGGCATGCCCAAAAAACCTTTTTAAAATAATGACATATGGTCTGCAACGAATGCCCGAATAGAGTTTGCACCTGCCGATATCCTTTCCCATGCGCCAGTATATACAAGAACATGCCGACCTGCTCGTACACATCTATGTTTGCACTGCTTTACATTCCATATTCATCGCGCAGAATATGCATGAAGTGTATAAACATCGGAGGATATATCTTGAACTCCTGAAACCACGTTTGCGGATAAACGTGCATGTTTTGTAACATGAAAATGTGACCACATCGCGTTGTCGGAAACAAATACCTATGAGCGATATTTGGTGCCAAGTAATCGCGCACAATGTGCTCAGCAATTTCACAATACTCCAGCCACGTGATTATGTCCTCCTCCAGCTGCCACAATACATCTTCATCAGAACTCATACCCCAATCAGACATATGCTCGATGTCACCATCTGTTGCTTCCAATGCGTACGTACGTGCTGAGTGGGCCGCCATGAAAAATAATTTTATGATTGGTGATATAAATGTATGAAGGTTGTGACTTCGAACGGGAAGGTAGCCCGAAAAAAAATTCGTAAGAAATGCTAACTATTGTTTGGGTTTCTTATACTAGCCTTCGCATCCTATCAACATCTCTACGTTTGAGCAGTTTAATGGGACTCCTAACTAATTTATAGAAAACTTCACTACTCATGAACTTTTGGACAATGTTCTCCCCATCATTTCAACTTCTCACCTACTTTATCATGCTTTTGCAGGTAATATATTCCCTACAAAACTCCCTGCAAAAGCACACAATTCCCAAGCATGCATGAATTGTTATGCAATTTAGATTCGTAGTAGATAAAGGAAGATAACAATAACAGTTCAATTGAAATCTACAATGACAATTTGTCTGCAAAAAAAAGTACATGAAAAATAAAAATGTCCATCACACAAGAACGAAAAATATTAATAAGTAGAAGAAATAAAGACCACTGTGCATAAATAGGTCCACTATCGATCACCCCTTACGTGGGAAGGGCTGATTGTCGCCCTCGAAGCAATACTCAATAAATTTTAATCTCAGGAAAGGTGTCTTGGCAGCACGGTACGAATTTCGATTATCCTTGACACGTAAGAACCACAAAGAAAACATATGGAGCGGCGACCCCTCCTCCACGTGTCCTGATGATAGTAGTTCGCTCACACAGTCATCGACAGACATGTTGTCCTTCTGATGCGATCTTACGATGGAGGCAAGATCCGTTCCAACACTCACCATCTGAAACCTTTCTTGCACTGTATTTTTTCCTCTTTCCTTTATCCTTCCCGTGTCTGCTTTTCCTTTTATCTCCGCTGCGATTCCCGGATATGTTCATGGACGAGTTTGCTCTATAGGCGACCGGACTGTCACTGGAATCTGTACCTTCTGAATTGATGGGAAACTTGTCACCCCATCGTCCGTATCGCTATCTGTGCCCAAATCGAATCCTCACTGTGACGACTTTGATGGGAATAGTACGTATTTGGTGGAATCCCCCGCGTCACCGAACAATTTTCCATACATGTCATAGATCTCACTGCAGTTCATGTTCTTGTACTTGACGTATTTTCGGTTCTCTTAAAGGGACATGTAACACGAAAAAAGGGACGTCATGTGACAGTAAAAGAGAAATGTACGTAGTTGGAACAATCCACATCAACGACAGTACTAGAAGAACGTATGTGTTGCAAGAATAACGTTAACCGAATGATGGTATCACAAAATTTGCTTTATGACGAAATTGACAGTACGTAGTTGGTAACATTCCACATCAACGACAGTACTAGAAAAACGTATGTGTTGCAACAATAACGTAAATCAAATGACGGTATCACAAAGTTTGAGTTATGACGAAATTGATAGACCAGGTCCAAGACATTTCGTATCACAAAGAAAATGAAGTTGAAGGCATCATATAACTCATTTTTCATCATAGTACAGAGAGGTGAAGCTAACATTTTCAAGACCGAAGCTCATGTTCATCGAGTTGATCATAAACGTTCAAATTCTTACATAACACATAAGTTCATTTATATGTCTATTGTACACCAAATTCAAATCCAGATTTCAATCAAGGCTCTTGTTCGTAACGCTGGAAGAGCATTAAGTGAATATCACATTCGTACAAATATGCAAGTGAATTCACAAAAACTCAAAATAAGTATTTCATAGCAAACATATATGCCCAAAACTCCAAATACGCATACTGTAGCCAACATATATGCCAAACTTCAAAATTGTCATTATACAACTTAGTGTTATACATCGAACTTGTATTTCATTGCTCCACTACATTACTCTAACACATTCACTTCTTCTACTTCTAAAAGTCACTAAGCTGAGGAACAACGAAGGGGAGTGTTATCGTGTACCTTTATTTTTGCTTTCCACCAGTGCTTGGGGCCAATGATTGTACCAATTTTCGACTGGTATTGAATGCCAATGGATTTTAGCAGCTCGAAGAGAAGCTTGTGGTCCATTCGCAGTTTACCCCAAAAATTTTTAAGCTGAGATACAGTCCAGTCCTTCCCAGCTGTGCTATTGAACAATTCATGGATATGTAGCCAGCCCCGTAGATGAAAAGCATTTGCCGCGTCGATGCCCCTCGGCAATGACAATTTCGCAGACATCGATGAAGATTCTATGCTCCGTCGGGTCCCATCTTGCAGTCTTACGGACGACAGGCTGAGGCTCATGCGGGTTCTGTGATGGATAGTCAAACTGGTCTGGCGAGCCCACACTATAGTACTGTAAACAAAAAAATTGCAACAACGTCTCAGACAGGAACATATGCGGCTCTTTGTATCTGAAACCGAAGTGGTGGCAGCTTATTGCCATTTTTTTAACCATGATAATGCACACCAAACAACAAATTCTCTAATCTCAAAACAAAAAACATGAAAATATACTGAACAATTCGATCAATAATATGGCTAGAATCAATTACTTAACCCTAACACAAATTCTGGATAAACAAGCAAACTACTGTTGAAAACGGGCATTACAAAAATTAAAAATACGAAAATAACTACAAAGGCCGGAAGCAATTTCACGGTTAATTTGAACAAAATGTTGGAAGAGGGCACACTTCGACACATGGGCAGAGGAAATCGGACCAAACGAACATGTGAGCGAAGGAAAATGAGGGATGAAATTGCTCACCATGTGATCGGGATAATAAAACCCATGAGATCCGTCGTTCGCCATTTCCAAGGTGTTTACCTTGTTGCTGCGGTGGCCAGTGGAAAAATTGTCGCTCGGACAAAGATTGAGGTCAACGCCAAGCTCGGTGGAGAGGAGGTGGAGGGAGGCGATGTCAGGCACAGATTGTAGAAATATGACCGGAAACTACGAATCCAAATGGTCGACTGTGAAAACCAATCTACCGGAGGGAGAGCCAAATGGGAAAGTCGCAAGTGACGATGAGAGAGATGTACTACTGGGTTAATAATTTGGAGGGCAGTGAAGTAAATGTCTTGGACCAACTGAGGGCAATTTTGTCCAACAATTGCAACGGCAGTCTGCATACTTTTAACATGTCTGACAAGGTTTTAAATGGGTGGCAGATTTTCTCTGAATATACACTGTAGAAGAATGAGATAATGGAGAAAAATTGGAAAAAAAAATGAGCATCAAATAGGTGCATAATAATTATATGCATAGTGAAGGGTGAGATTTAGCGCATGTTTGGTAGTAATTTTTCACTCTAAAAAATCAATTTTTTGACCATTATTTCACTGTTGCAGTCAACATTTCTAACTTTTTCACTCACAGGTAGGACCCACTTTTCTTTGTAACGGTTAAAAAATCAATTCTCATAATCACTACCGAACAAGTCCTTAATATGTCCTATTAAGCCCTGTTTGCCATCAATTAAAATCAAAATGTTAATTTAAGTCAAAGTCAAAAATTAATTTTAAATGTATTTTATGGAAGTCACAACTTTTTAATCACACGTTTCATCATCTTTTAACAAAATTTACTAAAAATTTATTTTAAGCTTAAACAAATCAAGATTAAGTTTGAAAGCTAAAAGGCGTGTGCAAAAATAATAATAAACTCCTCTTTGGTTTGGATAAAAAAATTAAATTAAATTTTTAGTAAATTTTGATAAAAGTTGATTAAATGTTCTATTAAAAAATTGATAAAATTTATTGATCCATGAAATGTGAATTTAAAAAATGAATGTTGAGAAATTGGGACCAAACGTATGTCAAAACTGTAGTATAAAAACAATTTTAACTTGGAGATTGCAACTGTATACCACTCTTAGTATTTTAAAACTTAGTCGCCCCAGTTTGATAATCACTAAAATAGATTTTTTTTTTAATTTATTTTCAATCTCACATTCTCAAAATAAAATATTTTGTATGTAAATTTAAATTTTTTTCTTATTTTTTAATCACACATTCTTCAAAATTCACTATTCAAAAATTTATTTTTTCGAAAAAAACTTTTTTAAATGCTTGTCAAATAGGAGGTTAAAGCAAAACTCTGAATCACCGTGGCGCATGTCCGCTGAGAAATTAATCATTCGACAGTGATAGGAAGTGGACATATCTAATGTACCATCACAATGCTAATGGACTGATGAGTGTGACAATCAAAATCACAGCTCATGCCACTAAAACAAAGAGTTTCACGCTTATGAGGTTACATCTAAATTACCTTTGCTTCCAATAGTAATTAATTAGTTAATCTTCTATCAGCCATTATAGTATTGGCTAATTATGAGAAGCAAAGTTGATTTGGATATTTACCAATGAATTGCATGGCGTGAATAATTTGCTCGTTATACAAGTCAATTACAATACACGTGTCACAATTGTATCCACAAATTCATTTTATAATAATGTGGTTGTCTGATTGATTAACAAACACTACAATCACCACCTTTATTTGGTGTTATTCGAGTGCGTTGATTAAGTCATTGCTTAATTAAAATGACGAGGGTGACTAAATTTGGATCTTGCTAGTAATGACTTCATTAATGTTGTTTTTGTTCACTCTAATTTTTTGTATTTCATGAAGTTTAAGTAGATTATATATGTGAAATGGCATAACACTTCCTGCCAAAATAAATCATTCGGGAGTTTGTTCTTTACGAGAGAGAATTCATATATTACGATAAGAATATATAAAAGGTTTGAGAATTTTAAATTGTTGAGAATCGGACCGATTTCTAGATTCATCGTTTAGGATTTAAGAAAAAATCAAGATTCAAGAAGAACATAAAATATAAATAGCTAAAAATACACGAGTGCAAGTGAAAAATATTAAAATACAAGAAAAGCCACGGATGGTGAAAGACGGATGTTCCAATTTGAGTAAAATTGTATAATCGCACAATATCTCAAACACAAAACTAGGAGAATACTAAGAACAATCTCTTCCCAAACCTCACATAACAATAGCGAGCTCAAGAATCAAAAAGAAAAATATTAATAATTTTCTCCTACATTTTCTCTTCTTCTTTTTCCCCGTATTAAGAGTTTCTTAATTTTTTTTTGTACATTTTTTTATTGCTGCGCATTGCTTCATATAGTTCTATTAAACTGATCCCTTTTTATCAACTAATTCTCTAAATAAAGTGAAAAGACAAAAGAAAATATAAGTTCCTAACAAGAGAATGAAAAACTTAATACAAATATCATTGTAGTGGAAATTCAAATAAAAATCGTAATAAAGAAAAGCTGGACAGGTAATTTATGATGTTGAAAATGTCCAATTTTTTAATACACAAAAATGACATCAAACTTGTTTAACATTATAGTAATGTTTGAATGATTATTCTTATAAAATACAAATTTTTAGAAATAAACCTTTGATGGAAATTAAAATTTAAATCAAATTCAACAATTAATTTTAATTACATATTTCATAATTTCATCAATTATATATATATATATAGACACACACACACACACACACATAAAATTTAATCTTTTATCAATTATAAAATTAAAATTTATTCATATTTTCGATCATGTTCATCTTAATAAAAAATAAATAAATAAAAAGGAGAAAGTCATTTGTAGATAATAAATTCTCACAGAATGCTGCACGAATCTCACATGTAGTGGCCCTCACGTTGTGATAAAAAATTGTCAAAAAATTCACCCACCCCCTACTCTGAGTTGTCTGTACAGCTTCTGTGAAATTTTGTTAAGTATACAAAGCATCTCCCAAACAAATATTAGTCACATCATGATAGGTGATAATTAATTGACAATAATTTTGTCCTCGGACACAATGACCTGTAAAAAAACATTAGCACAATGAGTCATACAAGAAGTTTTTTAACGAGTTGCCGCACCGGCCAGGAAGGAGGCGTCAAAGTGTGGCGCCGGCCGCCGCGTCAACAGGTGACCTAATAAGGTAATAATCCACTAAATTGATGTTGACTGGGTCGCTGGCTCATCCCACGAATAGGGTCACATAATTTACTTTTACTTCCAAAATCGAATAATTAATTAATTTAATAAATTATTCTTATTATATTGGTTGATTATGAGATGAAAAGTTGATTTAGAATTAGAATATCTCGTTGGTCACACGTGTCGTGATAATATCCACGAATTTATTTTAAAATAATGTGAGTGCGATTAATGTATATTCCCACCTTCATTTGGTGTAATTGTGCTTTGTTTATTAGGCTAATGCCTAACTATAAGTCCACAATTACGTGACTCACCACTTGTCACGTGGAAGGTATTATCACTAAATTATTTTTTTAATTTGATGCATTTTATAAATTGCTATCTAAAGCAATACGGAAGAAAAAACTTTCAATATTCAAAATATTGATGTCTAATAAATAGGAATTCAAATTTAAAATTAGTCTCTGTTATATTTTATGAATAACTATTTGAATATCATTTATTTTGTTTAAATAAAAATAGAATGTCGAAACATTATTTCAAGTCATTCCTCCTAACATAGCTTCTAATTTTAAGGTCTGTTCGGTAGTGATTACGAAAATTGATTTTTTTGACCGTTAAAGATAAAAGTGAATTTCATTTGTGAGTGAAAAAGTTAAAAATGATGATCGAAATCGTGAAATAATGTTAAAAAATTAATTTTTTTAAATAAAAAATTGTTATCAAATAGGAGCTTAATAGAGCTCTAGCATTGTATATTATTTTCCTGCCACATCAGTTGGATGGAACCTTGTCAGCCTGCAATGGGAAAATATTTTTTAATACAATCTTTACTTATCTGACAAAATTTTAAGCAATTCACAGTTACACAATTTCATTGTTCTCGAAGTGTTAAAAATTAGAAGGTCATGTCAAACGAATTCAATTGATACTTTATTTTAAGTCAAGAATTCTTAACGGTAATTTTCAAAGATTTAGTGCTTGTCTAAGTTTCATTATAATTTGAAGTTAAAATAAAACATTAACTTTAATCATAGATTCGCGATTACTATCTAATTATTATTCATCGTAAGTTCTATTACTTATTTTTTTTATAACCTCTGTGTAACGAAATCCAAACAAATTATAAGTATAGAACTTTCAATTGTAAACTAAAAAAAAAAAAAGAAAAAAATGTTAAGAGAAATGAACGAAATCTTCAAACAATATATTTTAATCGAAACCATTGTTGGGGAACGAATTGCACCGAGAAAACAGACTTAAGATTAAGAAGGCCAAAGAAAAGACATTGCGCATAAAACTGTAAAAATTATGAAATTTGAAGAAGACATGTTCAATGTAACCTATATTGAAGTAGATTTTTCTTTTGG